>NC_034598.1:25355031-25375931 GCF_900095145.1 Mus pahari
TCTCTGCCTCTCTGCCTCTCTGCCTCTCTGCCTCTGCCTCTGCCTCTGCCTCCAAGTGCTGGGATTAAAGGCGTGCGCCACCACTGCCAGGCTTGATCTCGGTTTTGCAGGTGGCTGGGATCACAGGCATGCATGTTGGAGCCTGGTTTGTGCTGTACTAGGGATCAGATTGAGCCCAGCGTTTGTTTTCTACACACTAGGCAAGCACTTTATCTGAGCGGCATGTCTCAGCCTCAGTCAGTGAATGTTTCTGTGTCTCTGAGTTCGAGGCCAACCTAATCTACAGAGCAATTTCAGGGCAGCCAAGGCTACACAAACCCTATCTTGAAATTTTAATTAATTAATTAGTTAATTAATTAATTAAAAAACAATAAAATAGCCAGGCAGTGGTGGTGCACACCTTTACCCAGCACTTGGGAGGCAGAGGCAGGTGGATTTCTGAGTTTGAGGCCAACCTGGTCTACAGAGTGAGTTCCAGGACAGCCAGGGCTAAACAGAGAAACATTGCCTCAAAATAAATAAATAAACAAATAAATAAATGAAATAAACAAACACACACACACAAAAATCCTACAAAAAAAACAAAACAAAAACATTTTTCCTAAAATGGGAAAGGGTTGTATTCACAAGCACTGGACAATTTTGTAGGGTTTTTTTTTTTTTTCTTCCCCCAGAGAAATCTATCCAGGAACTATGATATTGGTGGAGACAGTACCAGCACAGCCAACACACATTAAGCTCTGGGTTCCCCACAAGGAAAAACCCCACAGAAATCAGGTGTGTGGCACACACATACTCTGAGCACTGGGAGGAAGAAGCAGGAAATCAGACATTCAAGTTCATACTAAGATGATCACACAGAGAATGTAAGACCTTTTCTTAAAAAAAAAAAAAAAAAAAAAAGCAGCTGGGCTGGAGGGTTGACTCTGCTGTGCCTTGTGTATTTAACCAGCTTACAGGGGACCCAAGTTCTGTCCCCAACACCCACTCCAGCTCCAGGGCCATCTGATGATGGACACCCGAGTTTTTGTTTTGTTTTGTTTTGTTTTTCTTTTTTTTTTTTAAGATTTATTTATTAATTATATGTAAGTACACTGTAGCTGTCTTCAGACACTCTAGAAGAGGGCATCAGATCTTGTTACAGGTGGTTGTGAGCCACCATGTGGTTGCTGGGATTTGAACTCCCGACCTTCAGAAGAGTAGTCAGGTGCTCTTACCCACTGAGCCATCTCACCAGCACCTTGTTTTTTTTCAAGACAGGGTTTCTCTGTGTAGTCCTGGCTGTCCTGGAACTCACTCTGTATGTAGACCAGGCTGGCCTCGAACTCAGAAATCCGCCTGCCTCTGCCTCCCAAGTGCTGGGATTAAAGGCGTGCACCACCAAGGCCTGGCGACACCCGAGTTTTAACATAATAAAAGTACATATATGTTTTTCCAATTGTCCTTTGATATGTCTTCTATTTATTTGTGGGGTGTGGGTGTGGGGGGTGTATGGAGATCAGAGGACATGTGGGAGCACCCTTCTTCCTCCATGATGTGTGTTCCAGAGATAGAACACAGGTGCACAGGTGTGGCAGCAAGCATTTTGCCCATTGAGCCATCTCAGCAGCCCCAGAAACCACCCTTGGTTTGGTTCAGCCATTTGTTTTTTGTTTTGTACCAGGGGTTGAACCCTGGGCCTCACACATGCCAGGCAAGTGCTCTTGCATTGAACCAAAATATCAGTTATATGTCAGGCGCTCTCTCTCTCTGTCTCAGCTTCTCTGTCTCTGTCTCTGTCTCTGTCTCTGTCTCTCTCTTTCTCTCCCCACTACCCCCATCTCTCTCTTTAAGTGATGAAAAAGGCTGGGGATACCAAGCCCTGGTAATGTTTTTCAGACTAGGAGAGGGAAGGGGAGGGCAGACAAAAAACTGTCCTATACGGAGGCCTGACCAAGGCTTGGAGCGAAGAGCTTGCCTTACTGTGTGATACCTGCTTGATTTGATAGGGAACAAGACCACAAGACCTACTCATTACCTCATTACCTACCTAAATGTATATATATATATATATATATATATATATATGATGGCTGGGCAGTCGTGGCACACATCTTTTTTTTTTTTTTGGTTTTTCAAGACAGGGTTTCTCTGTGTAGTCCTGGCTGTCCTGGAACTCACTCTGTAGACCAGGCCTCGAACTCAGAAATCCACCTGCCTTTGCCTCCCAAGTGCTAGGATTAAAGGCGTGTGCCACCACCACCTGGCACTTTTTTTTTTTTCTTTTTGTGACACACATCTTTAATCCCAGCACTTGGGAGGCAGAGGCAGGTGGATTTCTGAGTTCGAGGCCAGCCTGGTCTACAGAGTGAGTTCCAGGACAGCCAGGGCTACACAGAGAAACCCTGTCTCAAAAAACCAAAAATAAAAAAAATAAACCCAGCTCTATGTACTGGCCTCTGACTCAGGACCCCTCAGAGGCCATAGCTTTGTGCTTGGTATTCAACTCTCCCTCCCCAGTGCCCTTGGCTAAGGCTGGCTGCATGCCGGCTAGCCTGGGCATGATTTCCCTGAACCCCGAGACCAACCCTTAGGTCCCTTCCTCCTTTTCTTCTTCCCACCTAAGAGCTTGAGGACCATGTTTCGTCCATCTTAATATCCTTTTGCCAGGCCTGTGCTAGCCCCACCCACAGGAGAGTCCCAGGAATGAATGACTGGATGGATTGGTGGACAGCTACATGAAACAGAAAGACAGCATTCCCACATCTACACAGATGTATAGCTGGCATCTCAGGATCTGACCGGTGGGCGTACAGAGTGGCTCTTCAGAGGACTTCCACGCTACCTCTCTAGTCCCTTTACAGCCAGGCACAGAGCAGAACACTCATTCCCCTTCTTCAGCTGGGAGACTGGGGGCAACTCTCAAGGACAGCCCCATTCTTCCAGCTGGAGCGCCGCATCCCTAGGCAACAGGGCAACCAATCAACCTCAGCACCAGGAGCCGATCTAGGGAATCTTGAAAAGCAGTATTTTTTTCCTTGAAGTATCTCAAAATACTGACAGTATTTTCTTTCTTTATGTTGGAGCTGGGAATGGATCCCGCAGCCTCATGTATGTGAGCAAGCACTCTTACCACCCAACATCCACCGCCCAAGGAAAACTTAAAATTGAGGAGGTGAGGTTCTTATCTATAATTTCATTTCAAGGCGAACAAATAGTACATTCGAACTGTTGTAAACACCTCAATGGCCCCAAAGGAGACAAAGGACCACCCATGGCTCCCTTCAAAACACCCTGAAGTTTATGATCCTCATCAGGTGAGGGCGTGCAGGGTGGCCTCATTGTTCAGCTATAGAACGGCCATTCCCATTGAAGTCCTTCCGTTTGCGTGTGTCACGGAGGACTCCTGCTCCGGGGGACAATTCTCACCTGCACAGTGTGCGCAGCATGCACCCTATAAAGGCAGGACCCCAGTGGCGAGGTGGCTGACTTCCAACTGGTTATGGGATAATGTCACATCCAGGGTGGTTTGCACCTCGAGAGTTGGCAATCGGGCCCCACACCCCAGTCTCTGTGGCCAGAGCCCTGACCCTGCAGAAGAGATGCCTCGCCCTTGATTGTGCTCCGTTCCCGTGGGACCCACCAGAGCCTGCAATTTAAAGTCCATGGGCGCTGACTCCTGGCCATCTGCCCCTCCCTCTGCAGGCGGTGCCCGACCCGAGGAGCACCAGTTCCCAGGGCCTCAGTCTGGCAAGTCGCCCCAGTCGGGTTTGGGAAGTTAAACCAGATCTTGGGGTAGGAGTGTGTGTGTGTGTCTGTCTGGGAACCCCAGAATTTGAGATGAAAATCCCTGAAGACCCGCCAAGTTGTCTCCGCAGCTGTGCTGCAAGTGGCTCCCTCAGCCCTCTGGAAGCTTGGGGGTGATGGGAAGTGGTGGTGGCTAGAGATCAGAGTGTGCGTCCCAGTTGGGGGGGAGAGGGTGGAGTAGTAACCGGAGGAGGAGGAGGCAAGAAGCCTGCAAATGTGTTCCCAGGAGCTTCTCTGGCTCGTTTGCTTAAAACAACAACAAACAGCTTGGTCGGAATAGCAAGCTTGTAGCTGCACCTGGCCCACCGGAGGGTTGCGAAAAGCTGTTGACAGCTCCCAACACAAGGCTTCAAGTGGGATTTTGATTGTTCTAAGGGAGTGTTAAAAACCCAGTAGGAGGCTTTTTTTTGCAAATGAAGCTGCTTTTTTGAAATGGAAATACTGACAATACACTATAGCACAGCTTTTGAAAGCGGCTTTGAAAAAAATCTTATCTAGAAAGGACACCCCAAGAAAAAAGCACGGGTGCCCTTCCACACCCCATGCCCAGAGAGCCCATTAATTCTCCCGTCCTCAAAAGGGTTTTGAATCTGATTAAATATTAGATTTAGGGGCTTGGGGTGTAGCTCAGAGATATCGCATGCACAAAATTCTGGGCTCAATCCCAGCATCACGCACAACAACAAAAGGCTTCTTTTTCACTGAGGCGACCTGTAACATACAGATGCGCCTCTCTCCAAATCCTATTTAAATAGGTGGGTCCAGTTGGGGCATCCTGCTGTACAAGAGGCTCCACGCAATTTTGTGCTCATCTCTACAAATCTGCTGACCCCTCAGAAAGAAAGCACTGGGTCCGGGGGTAGAGGGGAGGCTGGTTTCTCAGCCAATCCAAGCCTCCCTGTGGGGGGCAGGGTGCTGTGCCAGGGGTGGGTGAGGCAGCAGACAGCTGCAAAGACAAGGCCTACGTGTGACAACAATGAGCTCACAGATGGCCAATTCTGCTAGGGTCCTGAGTTTCACAAGATGTCATTTCCTCTGGGGACAGGGCAGAGGCAAGGCGATGGGAACCCACAAAGGATTGGTTTGATAAACTGCCCCTGTTGAGAGCCAGAGAGATCTGGAGAGCAGGGGCCGCAGGTTCAGGGTTCTGCCAGATGATGTCAACCGATGGAAAGACCCAGATAGCAAACCAACCTTGGTGCTGCCCACCCGACAATCGGCCTGGGGGGCCAGCTGGGCATGAGGCTCCAGGCCACTGTCTCTTCTCTTTCTCATCATCCAACTTTCTGCCAGCTTTGTAGGACCCTTATCCCATCCTGGGTCTGAAGAGTTTATTCGGAAAGAAAATGTTAGGGTTGGGGAGGGCTAGGCAGCCCCTGGTCTGGTTCGTCCTTAAAGGCAGGCTACAGAGCTCTCCATTTCCAGCAGTCAGTGGAGGGTCTGTGGAGCAATGGACCAGGAGTCCAGCTATCCTGGGTTCAAGGCTGTTTGACTGCTAAGGATGATGGGAGTTGCTCTGGGCTATTCCTGTGGTACAGATCCCAGGAGGCATAATATGAGTTTGTTATAAATGATACAACATTGCATTCTGTTATGTAGTTGATCTGTGTTAATGTAAGTAATAAAATGTACTCACTATATTATTTATTGCTCTGCTTAAATTTTGTGTGTGTGTGTGTGTGTGTGTGTGTGAGTGTGTGTGTGAACATGTATAAGCCAAAGGACAACTTTCTGGAGTTGGGTCTCTCCTTCTATCATGTGGGCCCCTAGAATCAAATTCAGGTCAGCATGTTGTGTTGAAATCACAGCTCCAGTCTGGACAGACCACATCAGGCCAATGCAGTTCCACGTGGCAGAGGTTTATGGGGGCGGGGGGAGAGAAGGTGGCACTGGAGACAAAGGGAGAAAAGAGAGAAAAAAGGGGGGAAGGTCAGGAAGGGTCTGCCTTTTATTTAGGCTGTGATGTAACCACTCACAGGGTAAGAGTAAGAAATAGACTCTGAGAATGTATGCCGTTGCCATGGCAACAGATGCATTGGGTCCCTGTCGCCTATGGATGACATCACTGGGTTCGGAGACAATCTGCCAAGCCAGTTCCTGATACCAACAGAGCAGGCTTTGTGGTAAACACTTCTACCGGCTAAGCTATCTCACTAGCTCATATTTTTCCTCGAGTAGCTCAGGCTGGCCTTAAATTCTCTGTATAGGTGAGAGTGAGTTTGAACTCATGATCTTCTTGCTTTCCCCCTCCCAAGTTAAAAGATTACTGGTGTATACTACCATACTTAGCTTTAAAAAAAAGAAACTTTTAATAAAAATAGTGACACTTATGACTAAAAAGATGCACAGTGGCTCAGCAGTTAAGAACACTGGCTGCTCGTCCAAAGACCCAGGTTCAATTCCCAGCACATACAAGGACACTCATAATTGTTTGTAGCTCCAATTTCGGGGGATCCAACACTCTTTTCTGGTTCCTGGGGGCACTGGACATACACATGATGTGTCAGCATACACACAGGCAATAAAAACCACACACAGAGAAATATAAATAAAATTAAAGAAAGAAAACAAAGATAACTGGTGTTTCTTCTGTTGCTTTATCTGAGTGAGGTTTTCAGAGACCTGTTCTAAAACTTCAGCACTCCCGACTCTCTCAACAGCAGGTTCAATCTCACAAGGACCACAGGGGTGGGGCTGGGGTGGAATGACCAATTCCCAGGAGCTGCTTTCCCCAAAATACCAGAAAAATTGGACAGTCCCAGGTCTGGCTTATAGAGTCTCAGTGTAGCAGAGACCTGCCTACCAGCCACGGCAGTAGCAGACACCAGCTGCTGTCCCTAATGTGTTTATGAAAAGATAAAGAGGGGGGGGGATGTGTTCTATGGGGGTGTAGTGAGGTATGGGGGAAGAGGGCACCTTGGAGGGCCCATGCTGAGGCATCCCTTTCCCCAAGGAACCAGACACACAGCGGGGTATAGTCTAGAAAAAAGTTTATTTAGGGCATGGGGAGGGGAGTCAAGAAGGTAGCAGAGGCAGAGAAAGGGAGAGGCTGGCCAGGCCATGAGCAAGTGGAGAGGGAGAGGGGGAAGGGAACAGGGAGGGAGTGGGAAAGAGAAGGCATTAGCAAGACAGAGAGCAAGAGAGAGCAGAGGGGCAAGCAGCCCCCTTTATAGTAAGTCAGGGTACATGGACTATGTAAGTGGACCACCCCTTTTCATTTAGTGTCTCTTTTTTTTTGGGGGGGGGGGTCGAGACAGGGTTTCTCTGTATAGCCCTAGCTGCCTGGAACTCACTCTGTAGACCAGGCTGGCCTCGAACTCAGAAATCCACCTGCCTCTGCCTCCCAAGGGCTGGGATTAAAGGTATGCGCCACCACTGCCAGGCTTGCAAGCTCATTTTCGGTTTTTGGGGTTTTTTTTCCTTTTTAAATATTTATTTATTTATTTATTTTATTATTTATCTTATGTGCATTGGGTGTTGGATCTCATAGAACTGGAGTTATAGACAGTTGTGAGCTGCCATGTGGGTGCTGGGAATTGAACCTGGGTCCTCTGGAAGAGTCGTGTTCTTACCTGCTCAGCCATCTCTTCAGCCTCCTTTTCTTTTTAAAAAGATTTATTTTATTTATTTTAAAAATCACGTGTGTTGGGGGCTGGAGAGATGCCACTTCTGGTGTGTCTGCAGAGAGTGACAGTGTACTCATACAAATAAAGTATTGTCTCAAAAAATAAATCATGTGTGCTGCCAGGCAGTGGTGGCACACGCCTTTAATCCCAGAGCTCCTCGGGCAGAGGCAGGCAAGTCTCTGGGTTTGAGGCCAGCTTGGTTTACAGAACTACAGAACTGAGTTTCAGGACAGCCAGGGCTACACAGAGAAACCCCCTGGGGAGAGAGAGAGAGAGAGAGAGAGAGAGAGAGAGAGAGAGAGAGAGAGAGAATCATGTGTGCATATATGTGTATACATATGGCTTGAGAAGGCCAGAAGCCATTGTCAGTGCTATTGGATCCCTGAAATGTGAGTGGAGCCCTCATGGGTTCCAGGAACCGAACTCAGGACGCAAGGGGAACACCAAGGGCTCCTGACTGTGGAGCTATAGCTCCAGCATCTCCTTTTTTATTTTTGAGACAGATCTTGCTGTTGTATCCTTGGCTAGTGTGGACTCTGATATACAGATCAGGATGTTCTCAAACTCTTCCCTAATGCTCCTGCCTCTGCCTCCCAAGGGCTGTGTGTGCCACCCAAGCCCAGCACAAAAGTCTGTCTTTATTTTCAATGGCTTTAGCAGCCAGTGGTGGGTGTTTATACATCTGTCAATTAAAATAATTGATATGTGCTTGGGAAGATGGCTTGGTCAATAGAGTATTGCTCACAAGCAGGACCTAAGGTCAACCTCCAGCACCTACAGAAAAAGCCAGACACAGTGGCATGTGCTGTGTCATCCCAATATGGGGCGGAGCCATGTGTACCCCTAGGGCTCTGACCCTCAAGTCTAGACTAATTGACAAGCTCCAGATTAGCAAGAGAGCCCTTCCCAAAAACAAAAGGTGAATAGATCTTGAGAAATGAGGTTGACCTTTGATCTTTTCATGGACACACACGCGCGCGCACACACACACACACACACATGCACACACATGTACACACATACACACATACATATGCACACAACATGCACACACACATACATATGCACACACATGCATGCATGTACACACATACACACACATACACACATGCATACACATACACACATGCACACACACATGCACACACATAGTTATGAATCATATACAAGCAGAATTTAGGCTTATCAGTGGTCTCTTTACAGGTAAGGAAATGGGAGTTCAGCTAGGTGGAGTGACTTGCCTAAGGCTGCACAGTCAGCAGACAGGAATCATGTTCCTCCACAAACCCTGGACTCTAGGCCCCAAACACTCTTAGTTGTGAGCCAAAAGGGAATGCAAAGACTAGTTGGGGGGTGGGGAGGCACCACTGGGGCCCAGAACAGCTGGAGTGAACACCTGCAAGCTATGGAGTTGTTGACATAAGATACCTTCTCTGGGCTTGGCCTTTGTGATAGCTGATCAGGCGCCTCCTAGGCCTTCACTGTGCAGCCCTGAGGAGGACAGTGAGAAAGGCAGGCTGACATCCATCCCAGGGCGTTCATCCCCTTTGCAGGACACCATGAATCCCATAACTGACAGTGTCTCTGTCATTACCTCTCCCCTTTGGGGTCCACCTCCACTCTGCATCCCAGCCAAAGCTCTGATGTCTGCCTAAAAGTGGTGTGGGTGAGTGGGTGGGGGGTTGGGAAGATGGGGTGTCATTTTTGGCTCTATTTGTCCTACCTGTAACCCACAAAGGGACAGGCTTTGGCATAGACCCCCAAGAACCACAGTTGAATTTTGATTTGAAAAGCAATCTCAGGGTTTGGGCTATTGCCCTTCGTAGGATGCTAGCGTAGCAAGGAGAAAGCCCCGGGTTCGAACCTCAGCATTGCATAAACCAGGCAAGGTGGCACATTGCCTACAGTCTCAGCAACTGGAAGGTGGCAGAGGAGGCAGAAAGAAGTTTAAGATCATCCTTTCCTGTAGAGTGGGTGCTAGAGAGTGAGTATGAGGTTAGCCTGAGCTACTGGAGTCACTGTCTCAAAAAGTTTTTAAAAAATGCAGAGAAGCACAAAGACTTATAGGCTCTGCTCTGCAAATTTGGAACACACACACACACACACACACACACAGACACACACACACCACAAACACACCCAATTAACTAACTTTCCAAAAGTCTGGGGTGGCTCGTCAAGGGCAGGCGTTGGCAGGGATGGGGTGGGAGTAATGCTGGTTCACTCTCCCTCCTCCCACATCTGAGATGCTCTCGGGGAGCCAGGCTACGGAGGTGACAGATGAAGAGCAGCTGACTTGGGAGTGGGGGGGGGGAACTCCTTCCCCGCCGACCCCATGCAGAGGGAAAAGTGGGGACGTGACTCAGAGAACGTGTTTGGGGGCGGGGGGGGCGTTGCGGAGAGGGGGAGAGGGCGGGGTTTGGAGGCTCCGCCCACCGCCTAGCTGGCTCGCTGCTAAGATGCTGAGATCAGCACTTTGGCTGAGGCTGGGGGGTGGGGGCGAGCCACCACGGCCTGCACTTTTCTGGAGAGGGTCTGGGACGGATGGAAAAGGAGGGAAAGGCCAAAGAGGCCCTCGCAACCCCGAGGCTGTTTGGGTGGGGTTGTGCTAACAAAGGGGGCTCTGTAGGGGTAGGGGGTGGGGGTGGGGGGCCTTGCATGCTCGAACAGCCTAAAGGGTTGTGGGGGTGGGGTGGGGATTTGTGTGAGTCATCACCCTAAACCCTCACTTAGCTCCAATAACCTAAGTCAGAAAGGCAACCTCAGTGCTCTCTGACCTAGGATTTACTTGGCGAGGGGGTGCGGGTGGGGGATGGGGTGCGAGGCGGGAGCTGGGCCTGCAGTCGATCCTAACCCTACCATCCGGAGTAGTGCAGACAGGGACTTCAAAGTTTTCAGGCGACCTTGAAAAGAGCAGGGCTGGTCAGCCGGGCAGAGACTGCCAGGCCAACTCTGTCCCCACCTGGTACTGATGGCTACCCAGGCTAAGTGGGTGGGTGGCTATTTTTGAGCTGACCTACATACCTATTTGCCTCTCTATCTTTTTTATTATCGCACGGCTATTAATGGGAGCTTTTCTGTCGGAATCCATGGGCCCGTGGTGTTGGCTGAAGCCTGCACGACGAGGCGTGCGGCACTCTCTCAGTGGCTCAGACGGTTTAAGAGTGGCTGGGGCTGGGACGAAGGGCATCGGGTAAGCCTGAAGAAGCTTCCCCAAGCTCTTCCTCAACCCTGGTGTACCAGCCCTGCAGGCGGAGAACCAGGCTCAGATTGGACAAGTGGTGCCACTGGCTAGTACCTCTGCCAGCCTTAAGTGGTGGGTCTGGTTCCTTGGCAGGGTGACCCTATGGTTCTGCGGCCCTGAATTGTGGCTTTCCTTTGTGGACTAGGAAGTGAGGCCCAGAGATGAGTTGTGGGTAAAACTGGTTTAGGATTTACTGCTTTCTGTGTGGACACGCGCCCCAACCCAGCAGTGACTCTGTTTATTCTACCATTGTTCTGGGGCCTCACTAGAGCCTCCCTCTCCAAACCTTTTAATAACTCCTTCTGGTCCTGAGAGCAAGTCTAGCTCCTCACCTCAGTCTAGCAAACCTCCAGGGCAAACCCTTGCTTGTCTGGGGCTTCATCTTCCTCCCACAGCCCAGGAGGGGGCAAGCACACATGGTTCCAATTACCTCTGTAACGCTCTTAAATTTTCCATAAAGTATAGCGTGTATGGCTTTGTGAACACACGGCTTGGCGCGGTCATGGAGATGTGGAGGTTCAAAATGGATACAGCGGCTAAGGCGCATCATAAAGGGAGCACCAAGTGCAAGGATTTACTTCACAGTGTTTTACATGAGATGGGAGGTGGCAACAGCAGGTCTTTGTCTTCCTTCATCTGTTGCCTCCCTAGGCCCAGTGAAATCTTTGGTCCCTGAGAAGAGTGGGGAGGGGATGGGGATGATCTGCAAGCATTGTTCTCCTTCACTGGGTCTATCCCCCCTCTCTCCTGTATCTCTCTCTCTCTCTCTCTCTCTCTCTCTCTCTCTCTCTCTCTCTCTCTCTCTCTCTNTCTCTCTCTCTCTCTCTCTCTCTCTCTCTCTCTCTCTCTCTGTGTGTATGTGTGTGTGTGTGTGTGTGTGTGTGTGTGATATGCCACAGTGCACCTTGTGGAAATCAGATGGCAACTCTGAGAAACTGAATCTCCCCCCTCTATCTTTATCTAAATTCTGGGGATCAAACTCAAGTCTTGGGGCTTGGACAGCGAGCACTTTTTTTTTTTTTTTAAAGATTTTATTTATTTATTATATATAAGTACACTGTAGCTGTCTTCAGACACTCCAGAAGAGGGAGTCAGATTTCGTTAAGGATGATTTGAGCCACCATGTGGTTGCTGGGATTTGAACTCTGCACCTTTGGAAGAGCAGTCGGTGATCTTACCCGCTGAGCCATCTCACCAGCCCCGAGCAAGCATTTTTTTAAACCCACTGCGCCATCTTGCTGGATCTTCAGTTGGGTTTTTGGTTCACTGGTATAACAGTTGCCTTTGTCAGGATGGTCTGTGCCTCGTGGAGTGGCCTTCATTCCCCTCTGATCTCAGTTCTTTCCCAGCCTGCTCTTCCTTCCCCACCAGTTACGGTCAACTGTATTTCATGGGGTAATCTAGAGATGAAGTGCGTCAGGGGCTAGGCCTAAGATACATGCAAGCAGTTTTATAACTGCAGGAGAGTTGAGTGTCAGTGGATTTTGGCAGGGGTGAGATGAGGACGCTACAATCTTTCCCCTTGGGTGCCAAGAGATAATTGTCTTCTGTCCTTAGGTCCTTTCTAAGGAATAGTTTCCACCCAGCTTGTTTCGAACCCGGGGAACTTGCAGAAAGCCTTTTGCAGACAGATTCATATCCCTGTACTCCGGATTGCAGGGCAGAGATCTGTTTGTCTTGGAGGCCAAGCTTAGTCCACAGCTTAAGTTGACATGACCCTGTCCTAGGTCGGAGCCAGTGTTAACTTCTGCGGAGCTTATATATATATATATTTTTTAAAACTTATCTGTGCATTTGCCTGTGATGACCAGAAGAGGGCGTTGGTTTCCCGGAAGCTGGAGTTACAGATGGTTGTGAGCTCCCTCAGGTGAGCGCTGGGAACCAAACCTGGGTCTTCTGGAAGCGCAACGAGTGCTTTTAACTGCCAAGTCATCTCTCCAGTACCCCCCAGATCTTATATATTTTATTTCTTTATATTTGTGGTACCAGAGATGGGATGACAGGCAAGTGCTCTCCTGGGCTATGTCTTCAGCCTGAATCCATAGGTTTGAAATATTTAACACCTCAACAGCTCCCCCCACTCCATTCAATACTTGGTGTCTGTGTTAGATAACATGCAGGATATATTCATGCAGTCAGACTGAGAACCAGAACTGCATGGTGCTAGAACCCAGCCACACAGTAAGGCCAGTGTGGAAGCAGCAAGCTCTCCCCCCCTCCCCCCCCCCCCGGCAGTCAGGAATTCTGCTTCCTATGAACTTGGATGTCACTTACTACAGTCACATTAAGTTCAAACTGGAAAGGGGGTTTCCCTTCTACTCTTGAGGACGCTAACGGGGAAGTGTCCCAAGAACACGTAACAGGGAACCAGATCCTACGGTCTCTCGGTTGCAGCTGCCATCTCTTCAGAGAATGCTTCCCTGGTTGCCCCCATCCTCAGAGCACTTGCTTCATTGGTAACCACAGATGCATTTATTGGCCTGCCCTGGACTTCTCTGGCCAAACTGCAATCTCTAGGAGGCTAGGGTCTGCATCTCCATTATTCTGGATCTCCCAGTGCCCGGAGTTCCCAAGCAATGTGCAGGAAAAGCAAGACCGCAGGAGCATCCATTGTCCTGAGACCATTTCTCCAAGGCTGGCGCGAAAGCTGCTGAGTTGACAGGCCTGTAGGGCACCTTGCCAGGAGCTCCAAAGCCATGGGCCAGAGGAGCTTAAGGGACAAGGGGAGGTAAGACCCTGAAGCAGGGATGGTGTTTCAGCTTGGAAAGATGCACCAGATGGGAGGTGGGCTTCAGTTCAGTGTGAATAACAGACTGGGTGTTTGAGACCCCCGAGGTGGGTCTAATTAGATAGTGAATATGATAATGGAAATGCATCTCAGTGTCTGTTGTGGATGAGCTGATCGGTAAAGCACAGCCTGTCCAAATGATGGGAAATGTCCAGGATCTTAAGACAGAGGAGGTAGCGAGGGAGGGATGTAGCTCAGTGCTGGAGGGAGGGCTGACCTGGCGTGGCACCACAGTGACAACAGCAAGGGGAGGTCTGTATGGGAAAGATGTCACAGCACACTGCTGGAGGAAAAGAACTATACCAGACAAATGTACGGTATAATCCCATGCCAGAGGGGAGAGCGAGAACATGCACACACTTAAAGAAAAATAGGTCATAGCCCAGGCTAGCCTGGCACACTCTATGTAGCTTAGATTGGCCTGAAACTCACACCCACACACTCTTATACACATTGAGCAAACGTGTGGGATGTAGGAGAGAGTGTTCACAGAGTTACCTCTGAGGGAGGGGTTACAGTAGCTTACTCTTCAACCTTCTGGATGCTGGGTTTTCACCATAAACACATATGACATTTTCTTCTTTTCCTTTCCTCCCCTCCCCCTTTCCTCCTTCTTCCTGCCTTTTTTTTTCTTAAAGATGTATGTTTATTTTTACTTATGTATATGTGTGTGTCTGTATGAGTCTAGACCATGCATGTGTATACCAGCACCTTAAGGACCAGAAGAGGGTGTTGGAGCCCCTGAAGCTGGATTTACAGGCAATTGGGAGCCACCCAGTGTGCAGGCTGGGAGTCAAACTCAGGTCCTGTAGAAGGGCATGCTCTTAATCAATGACCCATATCTCCTACCCACTGACCCATATTTCCTACCCACTGACCCATTTCTCCTACCCACTGACCCGCCTTTTCTACCCACTGACCCATCTCTCCAGCTTCATTCTTCTTTGTTTGAGATGGGAATCTTACTCTGTAGACCATGCTGGCCTCAAACTCAGAAATCCGCCTGCCTCTGCCTCCCAGCTGCTGAGATTAAAGGTGTGCGCCACCACTGCCCTCCCTCTCTCTCCCTCCTTCCCTCCCTTCTCTACTTGTCTATCTTTCCTTTCTCTCTCTCTCTCTCTCTCTCTCTCTCTCTCTCTCTCTCTCTCTCTCTCTCTCTCTCTCTCTCTCTCTCTCTCTCTCTCGTGCTGGCTACATTCTCCAGGGCTTCCAGCTCCTCCTTGGTCAAGTGCTCTTACCACTGAGCTACATGCCCAGCTTACCAGAACATTCCTACTATTGCAGGATTGAGGGTAAAGGAATTAACTGGTGGGCTGAAGTTGGTGAAGTGGTAAGAAGTTGGTAAGAAGTATTGTAGAGAGGGGACACTCAAGATAGAAAAACTATGGGGACAGTTGACATTTTGGGGGTTGTAGAGGAGGATCACTTAAGGTGTCTGAGCTCCATGGGGCTAGTTAACCTGGGCTGAAGCCTGCATGCCCATGTACAAGGTTAGCAAACTTTGACATCTGGGGAAGACATCTGGGCAAGGAAGCAGGTCGACCTTTAGGACCCTACGGATTCCCTGGCTGTCGTCATGTCCTTGGGTACAGAGCGTTCTGACGGCTACTGGGAAACAAACAGATCTAGGAAGGGCTGAAGCCAAGCTTGGAGTGGAGATCTGCCTTTTTTACCCTTGGTGGTGTAGCCCCCCACACCCCCTGCTGCCTGCTAGGGCAGCCTAGATTCCCATCCAGGCCGAGAGTGAAAGGCCACTGCTTCTAGCCGCTCAGCCCCTTCCCAGGACCCGGAGCAAAGGAAGCCAGAACAATGCAGTTCTCGCAGAGCTGGGGGAGATGCTGAGTGGGGGTGGTGGTGAGGGTTTTGGCTCAGATAAGCCAGTAAGAGCCTGCAGAAGGTCACAGATAGGGGAATGTTCTGTGATTTTGAAGACAGCAGTCCATTTATCTCGTAAACACTTGCTCAGAGCCCGGCGCTGACAAGGCGGGCGGGCGGATGAGGAGCTGGATAGGGAGCAGTTCTGAGACTGCTTTTATAGTCTTTATCTCCAAGGTCTCAGCGGTTCTGGGAGCAGCTGAGGCATGCTCACAGGTGTCTAGTGTGCACCAGACCCTTCTGAAGAGGCTACACAGGGTGTTCTTACAAAGCAAAAAAAAAAAAAAAAAAAAAAAAAAAAGTCTGGTCTGGGGACCATGAGTGCCTGTTAGGAAGTGGAGAAACTTGGGTCTGAACCTGGGTGTTCCTTCATCCTGTTACAATTTGGCTTCTTGGAGCTCAGGACACTTTTTTTTTTCCCCCCATGGAAGTAGTACTGTGAGGACTGGTGTGGCCACCGCAGTGGCCAAGTTCATCCAGGCTATAGCCGAATTAATTCTATGTCTCAGTGTGGTTGCGGATGAATCAGGCTTCTGCGGGCCAGTCTGGAAAGCCACAGGAAAGTGCAAAAAGCACGGGAGGGTGTGCCCACCTGGGAACTCTTGCCCTCAGCACAGCCTGTCTGAGGGCAAGCAGAAAACAGGGAGGGCAGTTTCCAGCCATGGTGGGTGCTAGCGATCTGGTCCTGCGGGGGCAGGACCCCTGTTTGAGACAGAAAGTGCCTTGTGGGAGCCTGTGTTAGTTTTCACTGGGGAAATCTTAGCCCCGCACCCACCCCCCTCTGCTTTCATCCCTTTGGAGAAGGGGTCTCCTGTAGTCTAGGCTGGCCTCAGATTCTCTATGTAGCCATGGATGACCTACAATTCCTGATTCTCAATCCCGTACCTCCCAAGTCTGAGACCACAGGTGTGCACCATCCTGCCCTTATCTCTCCCTCCCCCTCTCCTCCCCTCCCCCCACCCACTCAGCAGGGTCTAGGTTTCATTCCCATTCTAACCGGAGGCAGGAGGCACCTTGGGTAGCTGAGAATTACTTGGTTAGCAGCAGTGTTAGAGACTTCAAGCAACTGTTCATTCAGCAAGCATGTATCCTGTGTGTGCTCGGCACCGTACCCTTCTTTCTTTCCATCCTTCTTCTTGTTGAAGGTCTATTTTATGTAGGAATATTTTGCCTGCATGTACAGGTGCACACCAGAGCCCCATGGAACTGGAGTTACAGATGGCTGCGAACCACCACGCGGATGCTGGGAATCAAACCTGGTACTCTACGAGAGCAAGTGCTTTTAGCCACAGAATCATCTCTTCATAGAATCGTAGGCAGGAACAATTATGAATTTTCTCAGAATTCATAACTGTGTGTGTGTGTGTGTGTGTGTGTGTGTTAAGAACAGTTAGTAAACTTTCTACTAGATTTTTGTTTGTTTGTTTGTTTGGTTTTTGGAGACAGGGTTTCTCTGTGTAGCCCTGGCTGTCCTGGAACTCACTCTGTAGACCAGGCTGGCCTCCAACTCAGAAATCCACCTTTCTCTGCTTCGAGAGTGCTGGGATTTGTTTGTTTGTTTTTAAATGAAGGTAAGGGGCCAGTAATCCCAGCAGTTAGGAGGCAGAGGCAGATAAGTTCAGAGCCAGCCTGGTCTACATAGTGAGTCCCAGGACAGCCAAGGCTGTGTAGAGAGACCTTGTCTCAAAAAAAAAAAAAAAAACAAAAACAAAAAAACAGTTAGACAGACAGACAGACAGACAGACAGATGGGGTCTTCTATATTCCAGACTAGTCTTGGACATGCTAAGTAGCTGAGGATGATTTCAAACTCCTGACCCCTCTGCCTTCATTTCCTGCGTTCTAGGATTGCAGGTGTACGTATGTGTCACCACGCCCAGTTTCTGAAGTGCTAGTGGCTCATGCATGCTGGGCCAGCACTCTATGGGACTGTTGTTCTTTGAGACAGCATTTCATTATATAACCAGGCCTACCTTGAACCTGAGGTCCTCTGTCCCCAGCGCTTCCCAGGTATAGAACTAGGGTTACAGACATGGGCCACCACGCACGACTGTCTACTAGTTATTCTGAAACATGCAATTAGGTTATGCCGTCCATAGCTGCCCTACTTGTCTTAGAACACGGGCTCCATCTCTCCTACCCAACTGCACCCCTACTGTACCCCTAGACCCCTCAGCCATTCTCAGTCCATCCTTCTTTACCTCTTACTGCCTCTTTGGACTTTAGCTTACAGACCTCTTCCTCAAGGAGATGCTCTTGGGTCTCCAGTGTTAGGTCCGTGTATACGCCCAGCCCTCTGGGCTCCCTTGAGACAGTGGTCCTCTACCTTCCTAATCTGTGACCCTTTAATACAGTTCATCGTGTTGTGGTGACCCCTAACCACAAAATGGTTTTTGTTGTTACTTCATGACTGTAACTTTGTTGTTATGAATCATAATGTAAATACCTGATATGCAGGGTATCTGATAGATGGTTCATGTAAAAAGGTTATTTGACCCCTCACCAAAAGGTTAGGACCCACAGGCTGAAAGCCATCGCCTTAGGAGACCCAGGAACCCTGGGGGATTGTTCTTAATTGCCTGTCTGCATTTCCAGCAGACCATGATGTCTCAGAGTGGCAGAGTCCAAGGGCGCTTTCCTTTGTTGTGTACTTGACTTTGGCAGTTGCCTGGCCATTGTTCCAGCTTGGTGCAGAGCAGGTGTTCAGTGTACAGTCAGTCCTTGGCTGGCCCTTTGCCTGGAGCAAAGGGCTTCCAGTCAGGGACGTTAAAGGACTGCACACAGAAGGCAGACACTGTGACCAGACAGGATGCAGTGACTTCAAAGGGAGGGATGCAACTTTTTTTTTTTTTAATGATTTATTTTTAATAGCATTGGTGTTTTGTCGTGAGGGTGTCAGGTCCCCTGGATCTGGAGCTACATACAGACAGTTGTGAGCCACCACATGAGTGCTGGGAATTGAACCCAGATCCTCTGGAAGAGCAACCAGTGCTCTTAACTGCTGAGCCATCTCTCCAGGTCCAAGAAAAGTATGTAATGTCGACAAAGAAATCTGTAACCCAGAACGGAGGCTGAAAAAGGTCAAAAGTCCTCTCTGAACCCAGAGCCTCTGCAGTGACTTGGCTGTGGTTAAAGTCTATGTCCTGGAAGCGTGCTTCATAAAGTAGTAGCGTGGTAAGGCCTTTAAGGGCCTGGGGAGGGCGTTGGGCTCGGTTGGCCGACTTTGCCTTATATGCAGGAGGCCTTGAGTTCAATCCCCATTAGTACCCAGAGCAGGTGTGCTGGCACACGCCTGTGCTCCCAGCACTTGGAACGTGAAGACGTGAAGACAGGAGGATCAGAAGTTCAAGGTCCCCCTCAGCTAGCTTCACGCTCCATTTGGAGTCAGCAAGGGCCATGAGAAATCAGGAGTCAAAAAAAAAAAAATTCAATAAACACACACACACACAAGTCAAACATTCACACAATAAAACAAATCTCTAAACAAACAAAACGCTACAACTAACTAGGGCCAGGAGATGGGCTCAGTGGGGAAGGGCGCTTGCTGAGCTCAGATCCCCAGCATCCAGGAAGAATGCCAAGTGTGGTCCTGTGTGCTGTAGTGCTGGTGAGGTGGACCAGAAGCAAGAGCATCCCTAGGCAGGCTGACCTGCAGCCTAGAATGGGGGAGTGGGACACACCCACAACACAGCTGGAAGAGAGACTCCATCTCAGAGGAGTAAGGACAGTGACAGAGGGTACCTGATGACTACAGTCATCCCTGGGACCCTGGGATCCATGGGGGAGAGAGAGAAGAGACTCCCACAGTGGTCCTCTGTCCTCTACATGCACACCATGATGCAATGAGAGAGAGAGAGAGAGAGAGAGAGAGAGAGAGAGAGAGAGAGAGAGAACCTATTGGCAGGCCGTGTAAGGCCTTGCATTCTATCTGTAAGCACTGCCGTGGCAGAAAAATCAAATACACAAACAAACACCACACCATTTAGAAGGCTTGTATTCTCAAGTATCTCTGGAGAACTTGGAGGGCAAAGGTTCATTACAATGATGGTTCAACATTAGTTCCCAGCATCCAGAAGACAGGAAAACATAGAGATGCTGGTTAGTTATCTCCTGAACTTCAGCCTTGCTGCTCCAAGGACGTTTTGTTATGTGTGACACCAACAACCCTGGGAGAAGCTATGGAGGTGGCTGGGGACCACACTCTATAGCAGCCAGAGGCAGAAGAGAGCACTGTAGGGAAGCCAAGGCCTGTATGGTCCGGCACTAGGACCCAGAGGCTGAGAGGGGAGCAGCCCCCGCAGGGTAAGTTCAGAGCCAGAACACAATGTTCTCAGCTCACCCACAGGAAACCCTGAAGAAGAGAACTGTACATGGCCTCTGCTGGGTGTGTTCTAGTCCTGGCCCTTTATTCTCTCCCTTAACCTCGGTCCTCACTTTCACATCCTGTAACCTGCAAAGCCCACACACCCCACCCTTCTGAGCTGGTCCCTGGCCCCAGGAGAGCAATCAAGTCAGGAAGCCCAGGGTCTCTAACCTTGGTTTCCTGAATGGACGCTTTGTGGCGGAAACTTTTTATAGTGCAGGAGGCAGGCTCAGACAAAGCCGCGCTTCTAGCTTTGCTGAGGGGAAACAGCTGATGGCTCTGTGCCTCCTCCTCCCCTTCCTCCCCAAGGCCAGGCCCCACCTGGGACCAGGGAGGGCGGCCACCTTTGCGGCCCAAGTCAGCCTGGGGAGCTGGGGCCACATTCACATCAGAACACCCTGTGATGTGGTTCCTAGTTTTTATTTCCACGAATGCTAAAATATGTTGTCCCATAGAGCTATTTTTACTGAATTAAGGAAAAAAAAAAAAAGAAAAAAAGAAAAAAACAGAACCCTAACCACCAAGAACAGCAAATGTCTGCAAAACCAGCAGGCCGGGTACAGGGAAGGACAAGGTGAACTTCTTCCTTGCCTGCAGCCTGCTAGCTTGGTTTGTGGTCTGGTGTCCCTCACCCCCCAGATGCTATATTCAGTCTTATTGTTTGCCTCTGTGTCGGTTCACTTCTTTGAGGCAGGGTCTCTAGGGGCCTGGATGAGCTGGTATAACCCATGGTAATAATGCTGTGTCGGAGCCTCCCCCGAGTGCTGTTCCGATAGCCGTGAGCCATTACAGCTGGCTATGTGTGTGTTGGGCCACGGAAACACACGGCTCAGAAACCTCTGCCACTTATTCTGGTGTTTTCTTTCTTTCTTTTTTTATCATATTATTTAAAATTTTTTATTATATTATATTACAGTGTCTTCAGACACTGTAGCTGTCTTCAGACACTTCAGAAGAGGGAGCCAGATCTCCTTACAGATGGTTGTGAGCCACCATGTGGTTGCTGGGCTTTGAACTCAGGACCTTCAGAAGAGCAGTCGGGTGCTCTTACCTGCTGAGCCATCTCACCAGCCCCTATTTTGGTGTTTTCTTAGTGACTTCTTCAAACATATGGCTACTCACTGGCCTTCTGGACCCAAGGATGAACACAAGAAAGTCCAGCAAACTCCAAAGAAGTGCTTGCTAACTGTGCTGGGGTATGTGTGCGTGTGTGTGTGTG
>NC_034598.1:25376161-25392073 GCF_900095145.1 Mus pahari
GTGTGTGTGTGTGTGTCTCTGTGTGTGTGTGTGTGCGTGTGTGCGCGCCACAGGACAGGAACAGGTTGCACCTGTTACTTCTTCATTTTGTGAGTAGGGTCTCCTATAGCACAGGCTGGCCTTGAACTTGTTACTTAGCTGAAGGTGACCTTGAAAATCTGACCTTCCTACCTTTCCATCTTTCTGTCCTGAGTGCTGTGGTTATGAGTACATGCCTACACACTGTTTTACAAAGCCCTGGGGGTGTGCCCAGGGTCTTGTGCATGCTAGTCAAACACTCTACAAGTTAAGCCATATCATCCAAGTCCCATTTCTGGCTTCTTTTAAACGTACATTTTAAGCCAGATGGGGGTGGCACATATCTTTAATCCCAGTACTGAAGTGGCAGAGGCAGGCGGATCTCTGAGTTTGAGGCCAGCCTGCCTAGTCTACAGAGTGAGTTCCATGATAGCCAGGGCTACACAGAGAAACCCTGTCTGGAAAAAATACCACAACAAAACATATATATATTATATATGTGTACGAGTGATGAGTGTTTTTTTTTTTTTAATTTATTTATTTTTTTGGTTTTTTGAGACAGGGTTTCTCTGCTTAGCCCTGGCTATCCTAGAACTCTCTCTGGCCTCGAACTCAGAAATCCGCCTGTCTCTGCCTCCCAAGTGCTGGGATTAAAGGAGTGCGCCACCACGCCCGGCTGTGATGAGCGTTTTATCTAAGTGTCTCTTTGTATGCCTGATGCTAGTGGAAGTCAGAAGAGGATATTGGATCCACTAAAACTGGAGCTACAAATGGTTGTGGGTGCTGGGAACCACAACAACCCATTGCTCTATATGAACAGTACCTGCCCTTCCATGCTGAGCCATCTCTCTAGTCCTCCCTCCCCCCATCTCTGGCTTCTTTATGGCCTGCATGTGAGTCTCTGTGGGTCCTCACTCCAGTCCTGTAAAGAGATTCGACTAGGTTTTAGGATACTGTTGTGAGAATTTTCTCCTGGGGGAGAGAGGGACCCCCTCCAAGTGTATTATTAAATCTTCCCCCTCTTCATAAGGTCTTAATAGCACAGCTGGATTCCACTGAGGTTCCCCTTGGGAATCAATGTGTATTAGGGTCACTTACAGAGCGTGGGTAAAGTAAGGTGGGTTACAGGCATGATCCTGGGTGACCCTAAAGCCATGTCACTAGAAGGTCTGTACACAGCATGCTCGATGGCCTTCCCAAGCAATATAGAATCCCCCCAGCCCCTGCCTGTGTACTCCAGTCCCTCCTGAGAAACACAGAGGTCGCCTGCAAGTAGGGCAGAACTGCAAGCAAATGGCTGGGAGGAGTGGCTGGGTGCTGGGGTGAGGATTCCAGGACAATCCCCACTTCTCCCAGGAAGGTCAACAGTTAATGGAGACAGCTGTGATGATCTCTTGCAAGTTGGCCCAGCAGAACTCCCGAAGATGGCTCAGCATCCTGCACAACAGCTGCGCACCTTGGGGAAGCAGCTCCTGGAGAGTCCAACCAAGACCCTGAGCAATAAAAGACCTCGGTTCTTAGTGTTTTCCACCTTGCTGGGTGACTGTGTATGAATTTCTCATCCAAAGCTTCTGTGGCCTCATTTAAGGACAGCTGAGGGCAAGAGCTCACAGCAGGGAAGAGTGCTGGTGGCTAAGCCTTCCGACCTGAGCTCAATCCCTTGCATACACAGTGTGCAAGGAGAAAACTAAATCCTCCAGGCCGTCTTCTGACCTTCACATGCATGCTATACACAAACACACACATGCAGGGAAGTGTCATAGTTGTTTTGATTTAGAGAGAGCTGGGCTGGACACGCCAGCCAAACAGGTGTTGAAGTGTGTCTTTCTAAAATTCTCCTGTGGAGGTGTGGAAGCCCTAAGCCCAGGAATTCAGGGCTGAGCTGGATCTTTTTATATATATTTAAAATTTAAAAGTCTTTTTTTTTTTTTTTTTTTTAAAGATTTATTTATTTATTATATGTAAATACACTGTAGCTGTCTTCAGACACTCCAGAAGAGGGCATCAGATCTTATTATGGATGGTTGTGAGCCACCATGTGGTTGCTGGGATTTGAACTCAGGACCTTTGAAAGAGCAGTCAGTGCTCTTAACCACTGAGCCATCTCTCCAGCCCCCTGAGCTGGATCTTGACAGAGGTAATCAAATGCAAATAAAGCCCTGTAGGTTCCTAGTGCACACAAAACTGTCCACACAAAACAGGGTGTGCTCCAGAAAGCCACTCGCAGAGGGGAGACCGGAGGGCACTGTCGGGCTGGGGATGCAGCTCTGCTGGGGGAGTGCTTGCAAAGCAAGCATGAAGTCCTGGGTTTGGTCCCCAGCATTGCATAAGCTGGGCATGGCCCAGGAGGTTGGTGGCAGGAGGGTTACAAGGTCACTGGCAATAACAAATTGAATTTGAGGTCAGGCTTGGTCACACGAGACTCTGGAGGTGTGTGGGGGCATCTACAAGCCACCTGGGACACTCTAGACCAGAGCCTTCCCTTCTGCCTTCTGACACACTGTGGACTTTGTGAGTTAAATTTCTGCTGTGTAAGCAGGTCAGTCTGTGGCATTTTGTTAGAGAAGCTCCAACTAACATTGTCCCTTTGTCTCTTGAAGCTCCCAGGCCATGACTCTTCCCGGCCACCCCTGCCATGCCTTCGTGGTTTCCTCCCAACCACATGGCATTTCTTTTACCTCTTTCTCAGGGAGTAAATGACATGTGTGGGAAGTCCCTGGCACGATGCTCCATATGTAGTCACGCCTTTCTACGTTAACCAGGATGAGTGTCCCTAGTGTTCCCAGAGCTTGGGTACCACTGGTTCCTACCCATCCTCTATGCTAAGATGAGAGGCATGGCTTCAAGCCTAGGGGTTGTCTTTGTTTTGAAGACTCTTCCCACCTCAGCAGCTTTGAAATCTATAAGTCCCCAGCTGGCACTTGCCTGGGCAGAACTCTTTAATGGAAGCTCATTTTGGCCACAGAGCCAGCAGGCTTAGAAAAAACTCAAATGGGAAGTTGCTTCACTGTCCTTGGGTAAGAAATTCTTCTGTGCTGGTGCCTGACTTGGCTTTTCAGGGTAAGTTGGCACTGCAGGCCTCTGGGATTAAAGCCTGGGTGCTCCTAGTAGCTTAGTGAGGATGCCTGTGGCTGGCAGAGTCTTGATGGGACCTGATTCCTGGGGAATGTCAGGAGTTTATAGTAGAGGATAAAGTTTGGTTGCCTCGTCCCCCTTAGCTTCTCTTTTAGCTCCTGAGTCCTCCTGAATCTGGGGTCTCTGGAGACCATACCCTTGTACTTCTGCTGCAGGCCTGGCTCTCCACAGGCTCTGACTTCCCATCTCCTGATGTCTGGATGCAGTCTGAGAATGGGGCCACAGGGTGAGACCTGGTTCTCTCTTGGCAGTGACACAGGACAGGGATGGGAGTGTCCTGAGTTGTTTCTCAGCTGCTGTTTGTTTTGAGCGCACCCTGACTTTGTAGGATGATCTGGATGGACTCTTGTTTTTGAGGCTCAGTAAGGAGCTGAGTGGCTATCGAGACTCCTAGTCAGCCCCAGTGTGACTTTGGGGGTCTGCTGAACAAATTAAACGTCCATGGCTTACTTTCCTGTGCATGTTCAGAAACCTCTGAAAATAAGGGAGAGATGGGCCTGGGGGTCAACTGAGGCTTTTAGGGCCCCAGGAAGGGAGGGAGAAGCAGCAATGTGGGAGAAAAACAACTGCCCACAAAGTCAGTACACTCCTCTGAATGGACTCACTCTAGGCTGCCTCTTATCCTGACTTTTGGCTTCGAGCCCGGAAGGGAGGGTCCTTCAGTAATTCTCTCCCAGCTTAGGACATACGCCTTTCCCCTAAAGCAAATAAATAACTTCGAAGCTGCGGTGCCAAGTTCCAGTCCAAGCAAAACGACCGCACTGCTCCCCTCCTAGTGGTCTGCAGGCTACACCTGGTGCGTTGGACCAGGCAGTGGCTCTGTCCCCTGCCTCGGAGCCTGCTTTCCTGGCCTTTATGGAAGAGTCTCTTGCAGATATCCTCTGGCTCTTTTGGTGGAAAGTGGGGCACAGGGAGAGAGGCTGAGAACAATGTTCTTCTTGCTTCCTCCTCCTGAGACACCGCACCACTCCCTGTTTACACGGTGTGTGTTCCAGCTACATCGAGTGACCGGAGTTCAACAGATGTGGCCTTGTCTTTGCACATGCTGTTCCCTGGGCTTGGAACACTGGTTTTGACTTTCCCCTTCGCTGGATTAACTGGAGCATCCTTTCACCCACAGCCTGGACTTATCACTAGGCAGTCGTCTTTGCCACCCTCCTCATACCCAGCTCCCAGCCTGCTTCTGCAGTCTCCTGGACTAGGGCGGGCCGGGCCTGCAGCTGCCACACTGAATACTCTCTGTGCTTGCTGCTGCTCCTTTGCTACAAATGGCCTCCAAATCTGACTACAGAAGTCACGCTAGAGCCCGAGGCTATGTACTGGGTACCAGGAAGAGAGAGAAGGCTGTAGGTTTTTTTTTTTTTTTAAGATTTATTTATTTATTTATTTATTACATGTAAGTACACTGTAGCTGTCTTCAGACACTCCAGAAGAGGGCGTCAGATCTTGTTACAGATGGTTGTGAGCCACNAGACACTCCAGAAGAGGGCGTCAGATCTTGTTACAGATGGTTGTGAGCCACCATGTGGTTGCTGGGATTTGAACTCAGGACCTTTGGAAGAGCAGAAAATGCTCTTACCCGCTGAGCCATCTCTCTAGTTGGTACTTAGGTTTTTTTAAATTATTTATTTTATGTGTTTGAGTGTACTGTCTGCATGTATGTGTCCAGAAGCCAGAAGAGGGCATCGGATTTCCTGGATTGGAGTTACTGGTGTTTGTGAACTGCCACATGAGTGTTAGGGATTGAGCCCAGATCCTCTAGAAGAGCTACCAGTGCTCTTAACCACCGAGTCATCTCCCTAGCACGGGCAGTGAACTTGTGATACTCTGACTGCCGTGGCCTGAGTGCTGGGGTTACAGTTGTGCACCTCACCTGGTTGGTACCCTGGATGGAATCCCGGGCTTCAAACATCCTAGGCAAGTACTCTCTTGAGCCCTATCCCCAGCCTGGGAGCCTGTACTTTTGTTTGAGGCATAGCCTTGGTCTAGAGCTCACTACGTACGTACGTAGCCCAGGCAGGCCTCTGACTCACAGAGATCCTCCTGTCTCTGCTTTCCAGGTGCTGGGATTAAAGGCATGCACCCCTCCCCCCCCCCATGCCTGGCTTAAAGCCTACATTTTCACTTGCGAGGCACAGGCAGGCCTGGGAACAGTCGCCCACATATGTCAGCCTGTGGTGCTGTTGTAACCTGCGGTGTGGCACATGCTGGCCGAGTACTCACTCTGACTCCTGTGAGTTGCCAATGCCAATGGCCCCAGCGCCTTCCTGCTTTCACTTCCCCTGCCCTCTAGCCCAGCACAGCAATTTGCCTACGCCCTGGCCCTTACCATGCAAAACCTCTATCACCAGCTACTTATTTTCTCCTGTCCCATTGCTGGGCTGTGGGAACTGCTTATGAACTTCCTCCCAAGACTGCTGGGCAGTTCACAGACAGGAGCCATCAGATGGGACCTCCCTCAACTTCCTGTCAGGTCTCCTAGGAGGCTACCCACATCAGCAGTATCCTTTCCCCTCCCTCTCCAACCGGTTTCTGCTTGTCATCTGTTCCCACTTCTCAGCGCCTCAGCTCCAGCAGTCCCTTCCCTTGCCTTCTTCTGACAAAGGACTTTAAGGCGTCCTAGGCTTTGCCCCCCATGCCCGTGCCCCCAAGCTGGCAGTGCTTCCCCGACCTCTGATATGGCTGAGCTGAAGACAAGGTCAAGCAGCTGCCTTCAGCCCTAAGCTCACTTGTGTGGCTGCCCTAGGTTCTGCTGTCTGCCTCTGAATTTTGGGTACCACCTTCCTGCTTCTTCTGCTCTCTCTCTGGTAACCGACTGCCTGTCGCTTTTCTGGCACCTCTCTCTGCCTACATGTGGTTGGTAGAAGTTCCTGGAGAACCCTGCTACTTCACAGACTTTCTGGACAGTGTCATTTGTACCCTGCCACAGATTTTCTTGTATGCCGGGATGGAACTCAGGCCCTCATGCATTCCGGGCAGTAACTGAGTTACACTCCTTACCTTCCTGTGGCTTACCAAACACTCCTAGGCTGCTGAATCAGAAATCCAAGTTACAGCCCATTCTCCTAGACCCTAGCCTTACAGTCTCAGGAGGTTTCCTTAACCTGCTCCTGTCTGCGCACGCTCGCCCTAGCCAACGTCAGGTATTACCTGACACGAGAAATCTGGCAAATTCCACCAACCACCACATCCTTCCCAGGGCCCTCTGGAGCAGCTCCTGGATGAGATCCATCCTCCTGTCTTCAACTCCAGGGGCAGCCATTTCTCACTCCATCTCCCCTCGCCCCCTCCCCCCCCCACCAGTGTTCTACCATGCCCTCAACTCAGCTCTGCATCAGAACCAGATCTTGGCGCTTCCCCTCCGCAGCCCTCAGTGGCCCCCAGAGTCTGGTCCCACTGCTTGCAAACCACCTGTAGCCCACACAGAGCAAGGCCCTTGCTTACCCAAGTACTCCCAACCCATTTAATTTCCTCCACCTACAAAGTTCTCTTCCCCACCTGCTTTTGGCTTAGGTCTTGGTCTCACCATATCCCTTCTGGAAAGCGTTCAGACCTCTGTGTGCCAGCTGGATCCCTCCACTGTGCAGTGATATCTTACAGGACCCTAAACTTTCTACTTAAGTTCTTTGTTGCGTATGCTATTTCCACAGACTCTGGGATCTGAGGACTGCGTTTGCTCAGCGCCATGGCCTATCAGCCAATAGAGCTACAGAGGCTACGTTAGTGCTCAGTGTGTGGTGGAGCTTCCCTCCTGGAAGCAGTAACCACCTCGCTGCTTCATTATCTGCTCTGAACAGCGCGTTATAATAGTGACACATGCCAGCTTGGGAAAGCAACTCTTAGAGAGACTGGACAGACTGGAAAACTAATGTGTGAAGCAGAGCCTGGCTGGTGGATGCTGACACACTGCTCTGCCACCATGCCATTTGCATGTGGGCAGGAAGGCACCAGCATCACTGGCTTTGGCTCATTCCATGGATAGAATCCTGTGCTGCACGGCTGCTTTGAAGTTCCTATTTGTTCCATATTTTATGCCATCAGTGTAACAGCCGAGAGGTTGGGCTCTAGGCTAAGTTCTAGGGTAGTCTAGCCTCTGTCCCTTCTTACCTCAGACAGCAGAGGTCTTACTCTGCTCTGGGTTTTGCATTGGAAATTGCTAGGGGCTTTTAGACTAGAGAAATGTTTCAGGATGTAGCTTAGCAGAGAACACTTGTTTAGTCAAGGCAAGGCCCCAGCTCAACCCTGTTACAGTTTGAATGTGAAGTGTCCCTCACAAGCCATGTGTTTGGACACACTGTCCTTGGTTGGTGGTGCTGCTCTGGAAGGTTGTAGAACCTTCTGGACATAAGGCCTGGCTGGTAAACTGAGGCTGTAGGAGCAGCCTGTGAACATTACAGGCTCACATGGCTCCTAGTCTGGCTCTATTTTCTGGTTGGAGCCATGTAACTGGCAGTTGTTTCATACCTTGCCATGGTGTCCCCTAAACTGTACCGAGAGCTAAGATAAACCCGTCTCTCTCCACTTAAATGAACTCTGCGAGGTTTCTGGTCAGTCACAGGGTAAAGCAAAGTAACGAACGCAGATTGCAGCCCTTGACAACAGAAAGGTTAGTTTGTTAGTTCTGCAGTGTTTGACATGGCAACCAGGCTGTGTGCATGCCAGGTAAAGAAGTGCCCTACCACTGAGGGCAGCCCTGCCCCGTTCTATTTCCTGACCTTGCTTCTATGTTCTGGGCACAGCAGGTTGCATCATCCTGCCTTGTAAGCTAGGTGAACTCACCTCTCCAGGCTGTCAGACCCCCTTTGACCAGATGCTAATAAAGGGAAGCTCAGAAGGCCAAGCACCAAGATCCAGCTCCTCCTGCCTCTTCCCCTGCCCTGGAGCCATCTCCTTCCCCGACTCCAGGGAAAAAAAAATCTGGTGGGATTTATGCTCTGCCTGTTGTCTAAGACTTCACTCTCAAGTATCTGTCACTTTAGACTTATCTCCTTTGTAGCACTTCAGGCAGTTATAGAGAGGCCTGACAGGATATTCAGGCAATGTTAGGTGCTTTGGTAATAGGCTGGCAGCCTTTGCCTGAGTCTGGTGTCTCTGTCTGGAACAGTAGGATGGCTCTCTTCAGGTTCTATCTCCGTCCTTTATGGAGGGAAAGGTTCCCAGCCTTAAGGGCCAAAGTTTCTACAACTCTTGAACTTGACTGGGAACAGAGGATTCAGGGGCTTTCCTGTGTGAGGAGAGAGAAGCCACAGCTGCAAATGAATGGCAAAGAAAGCTCTGATCAGCAGCTGGTCCCTCAGAAGGCCGGTGCACAGTGGCGGATGAGCAGCAGGTACGGGGTGGCAGAGACAAAGAACACTCTCAAGCCCAAGCCCTACCTGGTGGCACATGCCTGTACCCTCAACACTCAGGGGTGGGGGACCAGGGAGGACCAGGGAGGGGTTCAAAGCCTCTCCAGCTGCATGGCAAACTTGAGGCCAGCCTTGGCTACATGAGATCCCATGTCAAAAACAAATGAAAAGTGTGTGTGTCTTAGTCATGAGGACCTGAGACACTGAGTACCCCACACAAAGCTAGGAACGGCAGTAGAGTGTGTCTGCAATCCCAGTACAGGGGAGGCAGACAGAGAACCTATCTCAAAAGGAAAGGTGGAGAGTGCCTGGGAAGGCACCCGGGGCCAGCCTCTGGCCTTCACAGGCACACACAGATACGTGTACGTATACATACACCACCCACAGTACTAGAATTTGTCCATCAGGGGAACTCTGCGCTTCTAGCTGACATGGCTGCACACATCTATAAGTACCAGCTACTTGGGAGGTGAAAGAGGAAGATCACGTAAGCGCAGAAGTCTGGGGCCAATTTGGGTGAGACCATAAATCCAACTCCCACATTAGTATCTGTTCTTTACTATTAATGTTGCTGTTGTTAAAGATCTGTTTTAAATGCATGTATGAATGTGCACCACATTTGTGCTTGATGCCTGAAGAGGTCAGGATGCCTGAGGAGGCAGTTATTGGAAGCCCCGGAAATGGAGTTTTAGATGGTTGTGATTTACCATGTGGGTACTGGGAATGAAACCCATGTTTCTGCAAGAACAAGCGCTCCACATCACTGAGCCATCTCTCTAGCTCCCTAACCCTGCATTTTAATGTTCAGACTAAATAATTACATGCATAGTTAAAAATGGAGACTCCAAGAGTCTGGGCTCTGCAGCTTGCTCTGGACCTCATGTTCTTCTTCCACTGTATGTGTGGGGTATTATTTAGCTTATATGCTATAGAAAGGGCTAATTAAGGCCTGGTAATTACTGGCACATAGTAAGTACACAGATGAGAGATGAGTTAGACAGTCCATTTCCTAGCCCAAAGCATGGCAGAACTGTGGATGAGAGACAACGGCCAATAAAAGGAGCAGAGCTGGAGCACACCTTTACAAAGTAGCCAGCGCCCTGTTGGGAGGGCTTGTGACACCGCTGAATGAGTCATGGCAAACATTCAAAGGTTGGAAACCTGTGGTTCTTTAATCTCTCTCTATCTCTCTGTCTTCTCTTCCATTACCCACTCAATCTAGCTTCTCTCTAAGGTCTTGTGTAGCCCAGGCTGGCTATGAAATCCTAGTTCTTCTACTCTCACCTCCCAAGTGCTAGCCTTACAGGTGTGTGCTACCAAGCCTGGTTTCTAATGTTCACGGTTGTATCAAGAAATGCTCAACTTAAACGAGGAAGTACTCTGTAGTAAGTCCAAGTACCAGTGGGCGAAGGGAGGTGAGAGTCTGGTCGCTGCTTCTCTCCACAGGGAAAGCCTGACCATGGGCTGCACCTGGGTATTCAACTCTCCTCTAGGGAAGCAGCTGGGCATGGGGCTTCCACCACAGTGGTGGAGAAGAACAGGGAGACCGTGAGCCTGGGGCTGGTACTTCTCAAGCTCTGGTTTACTTCAGACCAGAACAGTGGGCTCCATGATGGATCAATTTTTCCCCACTCCCACTTACAGGGCTGTCCTCCACCTGAGCTCTGCGGCCCTGAGCAGCAGTTTCTCTTCACTGGCCTAGACTTTCCCAAGTAAATGAGGCCAGCTCCTCCCTAGCAGCGACTGTGTGTTAAATAGTTTCAACTCTTGAGATTAAGGCCAATTGCTACTAGGATTAAATTTATTTATAATTAAGCAACTCTAATCAGATCAGGTGTAAGTTATTAACTAATGAGCAGAAAGTTAAATGCTGCCAGGGTAAATCTGTATGTAAAAGAGTATACAATCCTAATTGTGCAGTGTGGGTCCCATGACGAGGGACGTCCAGGCTTTTCTCTTCGTGTAAAAACCCAGTGAAGAGAGGAGGGTAATTCTTACACTTAGTAGGCTGAGGCAGGAGGATGGCTATGAGTTTAAGGCCAGCATAGCTACTGAAAGACAAGGTTCCAAACAAATGAACTAACCAACAAACAGCCCACCGCCACACCCACTGAGGTAGCAGTAAGTTGGAACTTCTATACAAGCAAACAGCTCACGGCAAATGGTTTACTTAAGTGACTTCCAAGTCTAAGGAACAGCTAACCGACCTCTCCTGTCTAAGTCCCCAGGCCTGAAAGGGTGAGTGCACCAACCTGGAACTCATGTCAGGGTTCACTTGCTATAGAACTGCTTTCATACCCTGTAAGCTGCACTAGGACTCTGGGTCCAAAAGGATTTAGGTCACTTCATATTTTCAAGTGCTACAACATTCAAAAAGCAATTTTGGGGGACAGAGATGGGGTGGAGTAGCACCATTTGGCATGTTGTAAGAGGTAAGAGAAATAATCTGTAATAGTAAATGTCTAAGAATAGAGAGGAAAAGGACACTTTACAATTCCCATCTGGGCGGACCCTGAGCTGAAATCACATTCATGTGTGAAGAGAAATGTTTGGGTTGCGACCATGACACGACAGATGCTGACCTTGGGCTTGGCTGGTGAAAGCTTCCAGACACCCTCTGAATGACAGGACATTCTTCATTCAGTTGGCTGACTCTGGCATGTGTCCACGTGGCTTGTGAGAATAAATGTTTCCTAGATCCCAAGCCCCCTGGTACTCTGAAAGGACTATCTTCATCTGATCCCCAATACTTCCTTTTATTTATTTATTTATTTATTTATTTATTTATTTATTTATTTATTTATTTATTGAGACAGGGTCCCCCTACATAGCCCTGGCTGTCCTGGAACTCTATGTAGACCAGGCTAGCCTCAATCTCACAGAAATCCTCCTGCCTCTGCTTCCCAAGTGCTGCCCAATGCTTTAAAGAACATGAATGGGAAAAACTTCTCCACAACATCTCACATGAGCACTCGTTGCCTATTAACAGAATCAGAGGAACCAAGTATGGATGTGGATTCAGACATGCAGCTCACAGGATGGCTGTGACTCCCTGGGTGGCTATGCCCTAAGGGTGGTCGTGCAGGCAACATCAGCCCGAGGAGGGTGTGAACCCCAGCAGCTGCTCGATGGGTTTAAACCGCCACTCATCGGCCTCCAGCTCTTCCACCAGACCAGCCAGTTTTTCCATCCGAGCGACTTGCTGATCTGGAGAGTGGAGGGACAGAACACACCAGGGCATTTCCCATCAGACTGCCGCCAAAGTTACCAATGTGACAACTAGCCTAGGCTTCATTTCCAGGTGGACTTGGGATTCAGTAATGGGGCCTTACTTTATGTACGTCTGAAGACTAATTTTTGAAAAAAACAACAAAAAAACCCCACCCTTTTTCCTACCCATTCTCCACTTATTTGCATTACACACATCTCCCCTTTGCTTGCCTTAGTGGAGACTAAACCCAGGGTGAAGTGCTCCACCACCGAGCTGTCTCAGCCCCCATGTGCACCGCCCTTCAGTGTGTGCACACATGCATGTGGATGTGTGTCGTGCACATGGTGGGCAGAGGCTGGTACTGGCTGTCTTCCCGAATCCACTCATTCCCATTAGTTATTATTTATGTGTATGGGACTAGAAAAGCCAGTCTCTCTAGCCTTTATCTGAACCTTGTTCTTATTCCCTCGTGCTGTGTGAATTAGGCAAGGCCTGCCGACCCTTTATCTCCCTTCAGGCTCAGCCCTTTTCATGACCAAATCTCAAGAGGGGGCTTCAATGCTCTTTTCTTTCTCTGAGTCTGGACAGTTTATATTAAAATAATTTTAAATACTGTCATTAAGAAATACAGGTGACTCTCTTGAGAAGCCCACACCCATACTTGGGTATGTACGCTCCTCTGCCTAAGGGTCTCTCTTTCTCTTAATCCCTATGTTTAAATCTGTATTAAAAACTTCCCTCTGCTCAAAGGCAAGCAGGTTTTTATTGCTGTAGCAAAGTAGCGCTGGTAGCAAGAGAGGTACTCAAAAGTGAGCTCCCTAAAACCTCTTAATAAAGAAGAGAGGGGCTAGGGAGATGGCTCAGCAGCTCAGAGATGCAGAAGAGCTGAGTTCAATTCCAGCACCCACGTCAGGCGGCTTACAACCTGACATCACTGCCTCTGACATCACTGCCTCTGACATCACTGCCTCTGACATCACTGTCTCTGACATCACTGTCTCTGACATCGCTGTCTCTGACATCACTGCCTCTGACATCACTAGGCTCTTGAGGCACTTGTTCTCACTTGCACACACCCACACATGAACTGCATCCTACATGTAAAATTAAAAGAAGAAAAAAAAAGAGTGTGAGCGTGAGAGAAAGACAGAGGGATACATACAGAGACAGAGATGGGAGGAGAAGGAGGAGGAGGAACGGAAGGTGTGAGGGAAGAGAGAAAGAGAGAGACTATAAAACAAGCAAGGAGTGGGAGTTCAAGCCTAGCACTTGGGAAGTGGAGGCAGGAGGAGTGCTCAGAGTTCTAGGCCAGCCTGGGCTATACATTGAGTTTCTTTTTCTTTTTTTAAAGATTTATTTATTATATGTAAGTACACTGTAGCTGTCTTCAGACACTCCAGGAGTCAGATCTTGTTGTGAGCCACCATGTGGTTGCTGGGATTTGAACTCTGGACCTTCGGAAGAGCAGTCGGGTGCTCTTACCCGCTGAGCCATCTCACCAGCCTGAGTTTCTTTTTTTTTGAGATAGGGTTTCTCTGTGTAGCCCTGGCTGTCCTGGAACTCACTCTGTAGACCAGACTGGCCTTGAACTCATAAATCTACCTGCCTCTGCCTCCCAAGTGCTGGGATTAAAGGCATGTGCCCATTGCCCAGCCATAGTGAGTTTCAGAATGAGAAAATAATAAAGAGAAAAATACAGTTATGATAGGCTGCGGAGGAGCCCAGTGTTGGAGCACAAGCTAGCATGTGCCATGCTCCTTGTTTGAGCCTCAGCACTGGAAAAGGTAAAAAGATAATTACCATCACCACATTCTTACATGTGCTAGGTGCTAAAGAGTAGAGTGGACTTTGCGTTCATGCCTAGAATCCCAGCTCTAAGGTGGCTGAGGCGGAAGCACCCATGGTTTGTCCCAGGAGGACTGGTGCACGTGCCACCTGGGGCTCAGGCTTTGACAGGGCAGACAGTGCTTCAGACAGTAGAAGACAGTGGTCCCTGAAGGGACGCAGTAGCCAGTCTCAGAAGGCAGAGGCAGAGGCAGCAGAGGCCCAGCAGCGGCAGCTCCCCTAGAGAACTGAACCCGGGCCTTCAACTTCCAACCTCCAAGGGGATTTTGATGCTGGACAAGATCTTAGAATGCTCTTCAATTCAGAAGGTCCACTTAACCAGTGTGGGGCTTTGGTCATAGCAGTGACCTCTCATAGTCTGTGCCCCTGCGTTTCCCATAAGTGTACAGCAGCTCCTGTACTTACCATGCTTCACCTGTTTAAGTGTGGACGCCACTTGATAGCTAAACACCGACTCACAGAGGAATCGCTCGGAGCCATCTACAAGGGAAAGGCACAGGCGTTAGTTTTAATGGCTTCTGGAAAAGCAGGAGAGGCCGTCCACTTATTCCCTGTGTCTTCTACACTTGAGGTCTAAGGTGTTTCTGGTGAGAACAAAGGGGATCCTTTAGAGCGCTGCCCCTTGAGAGCTACCCCTTCTACACCTAATATTCAAATAGTCCTACTTGTTTGGGAGTTCAAAAATAGTGTTACAAAAACAAAAACAAGAAGCCCTAGCCTGATGTCCTAATTACCACTGCCCGCCTCCTGACCTGTCCTCTTCTGCACAGCAGGCAAACAAGGCAGCTAGCACACCCAGCTATATGGTACTTGTGTGACTTACTGTGACAGCTCCAATTACTTTCATTCTAACACAGCCAAGGGGAAAACAGCTGTTGACTTTTAATTCATCAAATTACATCATCATGGCTATCAGCAACCCTCGCTGGGAAACTTCACTCTGCAAGGACAGACGGCAAGCTTGACCTTCCAATCAAATCGAGCACTGCAGTCTGGAGCCCGATACGGAAGCTGGTGCCAACAACTGCCAACAAGAAGGTGGCTAGCTCAGTCCTGCCACCCTCAGTGCAAAGGTTGGTTCTACAAAACACAGCCCCAGAGACATAATTCCCGTAGGAAAGGGCAGCAACCCCCAGGGCAAGTGTTTTATTGCCCAAATTCCCAGACAAACGGAAGAGAGGACACAGCTGTCCCTCTCAAGGTAGGAGTTCACACTAGCACTGCCAGATGTCAGCACCAATTCATCAGGCATGGCCTGGTGTGTCATAAGGATTAAGTGGCACAGAGATACTAACACGCTCTGGCCTCATGCTGAGCTTCACACAAACCTTTCTTTACAAGTCTGGGTGATCAAAGGGAAAAGTCCAGATACTGACTCTATCTGAATATATCTGAATAGTGTGAACATACAAGCAGAAAGGCTTCCTGTCTTACTACCTTCAAGCCAATGCCAGAGAAAGAGAGAGAGAAACAGAGAGGGGGCAAGGGGTATCACGCTTAGGATAAGAAGTCTCTAAGTTTAACCCTCCCACCCTTGGCTTTTCATCCCCCTTTCTTGAGGTAAGACCCAGAGCACCACCATGCCCAGTGTACCCCTTGCTCCTGACTGGTGTAAAGATCTGCACACGCTAATGACATCATCAATTGTATCTAGAGAAGGGCAGAGAGCAGTGGGTAACTCCAGAGCCCAAGGGGGAGGGAGCTGCCGAGAATCCTGACACCAAAGACGCGGTCGGTGGGCTATGCTCTTGTATGGCAATGCCACACTGGCATCCTTCTTAAAAGTCTCACCTACAGCCCACTGCTTACTTTGCAAAGAGCAAAACACAGAGGTAGAGGTGGCCTCTCAGGCGGTGGTCCTGCACTGCAGGAAGTGGGAATTATGGGCTGTAAGGATCAAGTGCCCAGTGGGGAGGCTCCTGGAAGTGTTGCCTCCCACCCTCATTTAATCACTAGGATATCACACTTAAGTCATCACACTGGCCTATCCTTGGTACTGCGTTCCAAAGCAAAGACAGCAGCTCACACTGTCCCACACGTGAGGTCCAAGACCGCATTCCTGTTCACATGCAGCTATGCACTGACTACAAAGCCTATTGCTGCTTTTTTATTTTTGACTTATTCACTCTACATCCCAGGTCCACTGTTTCTGAAACCACATCACATCATGTGTCACATTGACCAATCTAAAGGTCGGGATTTCTCCACAGAGGGGTTGGCCTTGAGGAGGCCTGTGCATAATCCACACATGAACACACCAGTCAACAGTACATCAGCTTTCCTTAAAATTTATTTATTTGTTTGTTTGTTTTTCGGAGACAGGGTTTCTCTGTGTGTAGCCCTGGCTGTCCTGGA
>NC_034598.1:25392157-25405429 GCF_900095145.1 Mus pahari
ATCAGCTTTCCTTTTAAAGGACAAGCAAAGATTATGGGTGGTGAAAAAGTTCAGTAAATGGCCCAAATCCAACTCTATCTCCAATTCCATTCACTTCAATGCTAAGACATTTCATTTAAAAGCTATTACTTCCCAGTAGGAAATGAGACAATCCCAGGTGAATTATATGAATCAGTGGCCTGTGAGGTCCCTAAGATACAGCCACTTGGGGGCTGGAAGGCAGCCTCTAATTTGCTCACTAATAGCTGGGTGAGAGCAATGTTAGCAGAGGGCAGGACAATGTTAAATCTTACTGCATGCTGCTCTTAGCAGACAGCAGATGTAACAAGAAGTTCATCCCAGAGGTTAAACATAGGTTGTTTGGATTTATATCCTAGATTTAGGGGCAGGCAACATCAAGTTGAACCTGTTAGGATTATGACCCACACCCAACCTTGACTCTTTTCTTCCTTCCTTCCTTTTTTTTTTTTTTAGGATTTATTTTATATATGCAAGTGCTGTTTTTATGCACACCAGAAGAGGGCATCAGATCCCACTACAGATGTTAGTGAGCCACCATGTGGTTGCTGGGAACTGAACTCAGGACCTCTGGAAGAGCTGTTGGTGCTCTTAACCGCTGAGCCATCTCTCCAGCCCCTAACCTTGATTCTTAAATGCTTTTGCTCCTTACTCTCAAAGGCAACCTTTCTCTGATGCCCCTGCCCCCCTTTTATTTATTTATTTTTAAGAAAGTCTCACACTATGCCCAAGCTGGCATGGCAGTCTCGAGCTAGTTCAGGCTATCATCACACTCACAACAGTCCTCCCATTTCAGTCTTCTGAGCGCTGGGGTCTCCTGCTTTCCATCAGCATGCCCTGTTTCTATTTTCCTCTTCCATTACACTAATGTAAAACAAACAAACAAACAAACAAAACAAAAACCAGGGGGACTGGAGATGTTAGCTCAGTTGGCACCATTGGGTTTGGACCCCAATGCGGAATAAAGCAGACAGTAATAATCTATATCTGTAGTCTCAGCACTTGAGAGGCAGGAGGAGGAGAATAAGGAGCTCAAGGAGTCAGAGGTCAAGCCTGGACTACACGAGACTCAAAACGAAATGAATGCAACAAGGAAGAGAAAAGGCTTTGATGCAGGTATATTAACCTACAACAGGGTCACCCCGAGATCTGACATTCCTGTCAACTCACATTTAGGAGTGCTTCATGGAAGGACACACACAACTCATATGCAAATACCACGTCACTTCACATAGGAGACTTGAGCACCTGTTGACTTCAGTATCCATGGAGATGAGGCATGGATGTGGGAATCGGAGGTGGAGTCGGAGAGGAGGCTGAAGCAGAGCCAAGCCCCAGCCGAGATGTGAGGGTAATGGCGGTGCTTTCATTTTCTTAAATATGGCATTTATTACTTATGGGTCCTCATGGGAAGGTCAGAGGACAACCTTTGGGAGTCAGTCCTCTTCTCCCACCATCAAAGCCAGGAGTCATACTTAGGCAGTAAGACGTGGTGCCAGGCACCTTTTACCAGCAGAGCCATCTTTTCTGTATTTTACCAGACAGCCCCTTTTCTGTATTCTTGATATTCAAAAGTATGTCAGACACTTGCTTTGTGGAAGTCAGTTGTCTTTCACTGTAAGCAGCTTTTAAGGTTACTGGGGAAATGCCTGGTTAAGAGAGGCCATAACTACACCATGAATTTACAGGTGGTAAATCCACCATACGACAGAATCCAATTGATTCCTCAGTGAGGTAATGAGAATGGCCAGATAGAAACCTGTTAGAACATGAACTTCTGACCGACTTGAATGACTTTTTTCTTGAAGCAGTGTTAAGCACTGATTCTTCTCTGTTCTATAAAGCTTGTTAAGCAATTTAAATGCCTTCAACTTGCCATTTGTTTTGTGGCTGACTTCCTTAGCTACATCGCTGCTGCAGAGAGCTACAGTTGTAATCCACTTTTAGTGCCAAATACAGACACAAAGATTCTACTTCCAGTCAGACTTGGTGATACCAACTTGAATATCAACACAAACAGAGACCAAGAAAAAGGCAAAGCAGAAAGTACACACGTTTGATACACCACCTTCCAACCACACGTCACCTGTGGCTGCTCTACCAATCAGGTGCAAGCGACCCCAGAGCCTTATGGTACTAGAGTCAAAGAGTGCTTGCATGCCTGCCATGCTGGAGGCCACTGGGTCCGATCCCCAACCCTGTTTTGGCACAGTCTAACCTGAAACTGGTTTTTTTTTAAGTACCTGATATAAATGTATAACGCTCTTGCTAAAAAGCCAGTCACTAAATAGTTTGTACATTTCTCAGAGATATCACCCAATTAATTTAAAATATATACATGTAAATGTGCAAGATTTAAAGCAAAAAAAGACCATTTTATAATTCAATACAAAAATGTTTGACTCCAGTAAATTTTGAGTCCTTAATGGGTTCTTTGTCAGTATTTTTAAAATATGAGAAAACTCCCCCATGAGAAGGCATCAGACACTGGTCAAAAAACAGTTTCCTGTCCTAGGCTAATTCAGGATCTGTAGGGTAGGCCCAGACATGTGCATTTGATTTTTTTTTTTGTTTTTCTTTTCTTTTCTTAAAAGAAAGAGAGTCTCATTGTACACCCTTAGTTGGCTGGAACTCACTAGGAAAACGAGGCTGGCCTAAAATTCAGAGATACATCTGCCTGGCAAGACATGTTCATTTTAAGTTAAATGTCTCACATGAATCTTAGGCTCCTACAGTCTAGCTTAACATGAATCCGAGACGTTCCAGTCACTAACGCGTTTCATGGCTGCTGCCCATGCCTAGTTCTGGCCAGCCAATCTGTGTGATAAGAGAGCAGCTGCTAATCTATCTCCAGTGCTATAAAAACCATGCCGCCGTCGCACAGCCGTGCCCGGCAGTGGTCCATGAGAGCCACCTTCACAGAAGTAAATACACTAACTTTTATTTTCCCTTCAGGCCTCTCTGGTGGGGTTAGTCTATCTGTGGACACTCACTAAAAGAGAAAATACCAAGAGGGAGGTGGTGCCAGTGGCAGCCCTGGTCAGGTCACCCAAGGGCTTTGGCTTGGAACTGTCTGAGCCCCCCATCCCCCAGGTCCTTTACATTCTACGTGCACTGGAGGTCTGAAGCAAACCCAGCATGAGAGGCATCCATCACCTTCTAACATCTCTCCAGCTCCTTTCGGGTAGGTGAACAGGGCTTTCCGCGGTGGGGCAAGGTCGGACACACTGAAACCAGATCCGGTGACAGAGCTTCCACTGACCCCACCAGCTGAAGACGAAGACGAGGAGGCGGCCATTCCCTCCAGTAGCAGTCTCTCTTCACTAGAGGAAAGAAACAGCGATTGACAAGTTGATAAAGCCTTAGGGACAACACTTCAATCTGGCCCAGGAGGGCCAGCTTTCCCTACCCTCCAGCATTAGGTAGTCTTTTATAATGTCACTTAGGTTTTAGAGTAAATCATGTTTAAAAATAGCTTGAAGCTGGGCGTGGTGGCGCATGCCTTTAATCCCAGCACTCGGGAGGCAGAGGCAGGTGGATTTCTGAGTTCGAGGCTAGCGAAAATGAGTTCCAGGACAGCCAGGACTACACAGAGAAACCCTGTCTCGAAAAACCAAAAAAAAAAAAAAAAAAGCTTGAAACAGGCTGGCTGGCGAGATGGCTCAGTGGGTAAGAGCACCAATTGCTGTTCTGAAGGTTCTGAGTTCAAATCCCAGCAACCACATGGTGGTTCACAACCACCCATAGTGAGATCTGACACCCTCTTCTGGTACGTTTGAAGACAGCTACAATGTACTTATGTATAATAATAAATAAATCTTTGGGCTGGAGAGAGCAGGGACTGAGGGAGCAGAGTTGACCAGAGCAAGTGGGGTCGACCGGAGCGAGTGGGGCCAGCCAAAGTGAGCAGAGGTCCTAAACACAATTCCCAACAACCACACGAAGGCTCACAGCTACAGTGTACTCATATACATAAAAATAAATAAATCTTTTAAAAAATAGCTTGAAACTAGGTATGGTGCTATATGACTTTAATCTTAGCACTCTGGAGGCAGAAGCAGGCAGATATGTGTGAATTCAAGGCCAGCCTGGTCTACTTAGTAAGTTCCAGAATAGGAGTACACAGAGAAACCCTGTCTTGGAAACCCAAAACCCACTCAAAACCAAAACAAAAATGAAAACGAAAAGAAACCTTGCCTACCTAGAGAGTCCTATTTTCTCCCATTAATAAATTATACCACTTGGGATTGAGTGTGGGTAATTTATGAGTTATGAATGTTGATATGGCAGTGCCAAGGCAGAAATGGGACCAAGGATAAAATAAAATAATACTGCGCCACAGGACACTTTGTCTTAGTTACATTCCTCACCAAGCCACAGCACGAAGTTCACTTACCAGGTTTTCCAAATACGAGTCCAGAATAACACTGTGTTCTGTTCCCAAGGAAGGGAAATAGGTTAGGACACTGTTGGCGTGGTCATTAAGAACTCGTTAACCTTTTCGTCTAAATGTAATACCTAAGTCTAACACTTGGTGGCGCCCCAAAACTGGAACAAAAATAATTCAGGACCTGAGCTCCGAAATCATGGTCCTTCCTGAACTGAGTGAGCATCTATGGGCTTAATTCTGCATCCCATCTGAAAACCTAGATCCCAGTATTGAACACATGTCTCACAAAACTTCACAACAAGAACATAGCCTCAGAAGCTTAGGAAGACTCTATAGTATATAATTTAAAAATGGTTAGTACCATGTCTATGCCATTTAGAACTTTCTGTCACCTTGGAAATGTTCTGGTATTCTAATTCTGTCCGTGAGCATTGGTAGCCATGAGTCTCATGTGTGTCTACTAATGCAACTGAAGAGCTATTTATGCCCATTTAAAAATAATAAAATTTCAATAAAACCATATGACTAGTGGTTTCTTACTGGGTAAAAGGATTCTAGTATTTAACCGAACAAATGACTTGACACAGGAGTACACTGGGACATTCTAGATTCACAGGAGGCTGAGGCAGGGGATTTTGTAGCCTGGAAAACATGGCCAAGAGCCTGTTTCAATAACAATAGACAATGGGTAAAATTCATATTACATAGATTTCACATTTTTTTGAAAAAGGACTATCTATTTATAGAGAAAGCCTTAATTTGCTAGCCTGGATCTTACTCTATATCCCGGCCTGGCCTGAACGTTACTCATGGCAACCCTACTGTGTCACCCTCCCAAGTGCTGGGATTACAGCCATGTGCCACCATGTCTGGCTTTAGAACAATCTTTAAAATGAAATTTTCAGGGCTGGGGATGCTGTTCGGTCAGTAGTGTTTGCCGAGGATGCAGGAAACCCTGGGTTTAGCTCCTAGCACCATATGAATGAGGCATGGTGGCACAGAAGTGAGGAGGCGGAGGGGGACAGTCAGAAGCTCGGGGTCAGCTTGGTTATAGAAAGTTCAAGGCCAGTCTGGGATGGATAAGATCCCTCAAACAAACAAACAAACAAAATACAAAACAGAAAAAAACCTCCAAAACCAATAAAACCACATCTCCCCTCTATTCTGACCACGGCGAACTTTACTGAAGTTTTCCCCATTTCCCACCTTAGTGCTGACATACTTGCTAGAAAAAGCTGAAGGCTGGGGTATGACTGACTCAGTGGTGGAGCACAGGCTTCAGACATTTTACGATTTAGTTTCAATTCCCAATGCTGAAAAAGTTGAAGCACTTTTTTAAGACAGAAAAATACTGGAGAATGCTATGTTCCTGTATATCCTTTATGTCCGGACCATCTAGTTTCCGTCTAAGGAAAATGGTTTATGCAGTCTGAGATGGTGGCTGCTGGCCCCTAACTCCGTGTCGGTGACATGTGGTTGTCCGAGAAGCAGAGCCTGGTCTCTAGTTCCATCGCATGGTCAGTCATAGGTTGCACTAATGAACCCTGACATGGGTTAACAGAAAAGCTACTGCTGTTAGACGAGCAGCCTGTTATAGATAAATGCAATCTCATTAACCAGCTTTTTCCTTTCAACCTTTTTTTGTTTGTTTGTTTTTGAAACAGGGTCTCACTGTGTAGTTCAGGCTGGTGTAAAACTCAGAGACAGGTGGGCCTCTCAGAGATGGTATAAAAGGCACGGCCAGCATGCCCAGCTCATTAACAACACTCTCAGTTTGCCCTTAGGTTGCCTTCAGAACTGTACATATATCCACCAGGGAAAGCAAGGCTTCACGGATAACCTACAACTGCTCTTCTGTGGCACAACACCTCAGATTATAGCCTGGCGGGGTCCAAGTCTCTATCCCATCCCTGGTTGGGATTCGGGGAAGCAGACAGCCCACTCGGCCGCTCCCTGGAGAGCAGCTCTGGTCTTACTTCCTCCCAGTTCAGGGCAGGACCCACTGAGAACTGTTTATTTTTCTCAACTAAGATTTTAAAGTCTGGTCTTTTCAACTTCCACCCTGATGATGTTCTATTTAGCTGCTACTGCTTTGTGTTTTGTATTTCGAGATCAGCTGCTCCACAGAGCACCCAGGCGACTGCCAGTCAGCTTCAAAGGCTAGCCACAGTGACTATTCTAAGCTGAACTCATCAAAGGACTTCCCTTTCATCTTACTTTCTTCCCAGTTCTCACAACTATAGCTCCATGTAGCACACTGTTGGAGTGGAAAAGCAGCACCGAATCAGAATCAGCGCAAGGTTAACTTCCAACGAGCCGTTTTCTGCCGAGATGGAGAGACATCTGTGGGATGCCTGGCTCTAATGATTTGCTTAAGGTTTATCTGAGTTTCTTTTCTCTCAGGTGCTGGAGATGAAAGCCAGGGCCCTGTGAAGCGCATGTTGCACTCTGAGCTACACCTCAGTTTCTAGTTTTGGATGCCATCATTAAGGAGTAATGAGAGCAACAAACCCTAGACTGTAGATGCTGAGCTTGGGCATTGACTGATTCCTGTAACTCTTAAGTAGCCTCTCACTTAGCTATGTTCATACAATGCTTACACAGTCCACAGAACCCCTGACTTCCTAAAGTTCACCTAAGTTTTGAAGCAATGGCTTGTTGATGTGCTGCTGTGCATGAGGGCAAGGTAGTCCAATGGTTAGGGGCTGACTGTGGGGGACTAACAAGCTGGCTCAGAGGTTATGGGTGCTTGTGGCTCTTGAAGAAGACTGGAGGTAGGGTCCCGGCACTCAGTGTTTGGTGACTCACAGTCACCTACAACTCTAGCTCTGAGGGGTATGCTGCCCATTTCTGACCTCCTTGGTCAACATAAACACGAACATATGTACGCACGCACGTGCGCTCGCACACACACATGTAAAAATAAGTAAATCTTTTTTATTTGGTTTTTCGAGACAGGGTTTCTCTGTATAGCCCTGGCTGTCCTGGAACTCACTCTGTAGACCAGGCTGGCCTCGAACTCAGAAATCTGCCTGCCTCTCCCAAGTGCTGGGATTAAAAGCGTGGGCCACCATTGCCTGGCTACATTAAGTAAATCTTCAAACAAGCTCTGACGGTGAAGAACTGCCTGCCTAGGTGTGTGCCCTGGCCTTGCTGCCTGCTGCAGGACTTTCTGCTCCTTAGATGCCTTGCCTGGAAGCTGGAGTCATTCTCAGTGGAGCGCCTACCTCTCGGGAGAGTTATGAGGATTAAAGAAGTACGGCCTAGACAAACCAACCGGCCCAGCCTGGCCTTCAGTCCCAGATTCCGTTGGTGTGGCTTACTGAGTGCTGGAATTACAGGTGTGCACTAGCACATCCACTTTTCCCTAGGCACAACCCAGTTTCTCACACTTATATGTAAACCTCCCGGAAGGGAAGGGTCTGCTGGGGAGGCAGGCAGTGTGATACTACGCACTTCACACGTGCTAGTGTCGGGCTACACTCTCAGTCAGAACATTCACCTCATGATCCTATTAAGAATCTTGCAGTGGGGCTAGGGAGATGGCTCCATGGGGAAGTGCTTGCACTGGAGGGGTTGGGGATCCCTTCAAGTCACTTACAAGCCTCACAGATGTGGTAGCTGCCTGTAAACCCAGCCCTTGGGAGGCAGAAGATAAGAGATTCCCCATAGCCACGTTGTTAGCTAGGTTATCGGGAATGAGAATGTTCTGGGTTCAAGGAAGCTATGAAAGCCTAAGGAGGAAGACAGCAAGACACCAGCTTCAAGGAGGCATGGGAACACACACACACACACACACACACACACACACACACACACAAATCTTCAGATACTCCAGAAGAGGGCGCCAGATCTTGTTACGGATGGTTGTGAGCCACCATGTGGTTGCTGGGATTTGAACTCAAGACCTTTGGAAGAACAGTCGGGTGCTCTTACCTGCTGAGCCATCTCACCAGCCCCCCCCCACACAAATCTAACCTGTGACCCTGGGCCTGGGGATCTACTCTGCGGTGGTTCGAGTGTATCAAGTGTGAGGCCGTGAAAAGGATCCCGTGATGTCCGTGACGTCGGAAAGGAGAAAACAAACTACCTTTGTACCCTGGAGGCATCTTCTAAAAACCCTTGTCACAGTGACTTCTATATGAATGATTTATAAATACGAGGTCAGCCGGGGTGTGGTGGCGCACGCCTTTAATCCCAGGTCCTATCGGGGAAGCTGTGGCTGCTGCCAAGCAGAGGAAACGCTCCTAAGAAGCGGAATGATAGTCTGTGGGGCGCAATATGGCTGGTGTGGTTAAATACTTACTTTGTGTACGACAGGGACGACCTCGCACTCATAAATTAACTTTTTCCGCTTATAGTCTTAAAACAAAACAAAACAAAACAAAGAGATCCTGCTTTAAAATAAAGGCCAGAAGAAACCAGATGCTCGGGTCGATCGGGATCCAAGGGAGGTGGCTAATTATGACACCCGTGGGGTTCGACTAACAAATCACTAGGTGTCCCACCTAGACAGACGGATCCACCCGCAGCAGCTAACTAGCTGCGGTAGCTCTCTCCGGCTGGGATGAAGAAGCTCGCGGGAGAGGGGACGAGTCAGCACCCTAATCCTGGCTGCTCCAACCCCACCCAGGTACGCTTCCCACCCAACAACTCCGGGAGGAAGGGAAGGCTCGCGGCCAGCCCACGGCGCAGGCGCAGGCGCCGACCCCGCCCCGCCCCACGCATGCTCAGTCGGAGGACGCGGCCTTTGCAGACTCCCGGCGCCGGCGAGCCTCCAGGGTCTCTTCCCAGGCTCCCAGTTAGTCCCGGCAGGTAGGAGCGTAGGGGCGTCAGCTCCCCAGCGAAGGGTCTGGAAGGTTCTTGGCCACTTACCTCAGCAGCTGGTGCACGTTGACTGACAGCCCCGCCCCCTTGGACGAAGCCGTGCGGCCTCGCTCGCCACGACGTAAGACGGCGGCGTGCGCGCGCCCGCCTGAGCTGTGGGAGTTTGATGGCGGCGTTGCGCCGGTCCCTGCGGCGGTGAGGGCTGGAGGGCGGCGCTAGCGCGCATGCGTGGAGGGGGCGGAGCCGGGCTGGGCCAGAGCGAGCTTTCGGAGAACACTTCCGGGTTGCTGTGGCTGCCCCGCCCCCGTCCCCGCCTCCGTCCCCGTTGTTCTGGTTCTCCTGCTGCGTTGGTGTTGTCTGGTCCCCCTCTCTAGCGTAGGGTGTTCTGCGTTTGCTATTTATGACTTAGGACTTCAGCATCTCCCGTGAGAATTGCACGAAGGCATATCTCCTTTGCCCTCTTCAAACACCCCTGTCCCAGGGCTAGTCCGCTTTCGTCCTTCTGCGCAGTCTCTGTGCCTGGAGCTGCTCAGGAAAGGTACCACAGTGGCTTCGTGCTCAGGCTCACACTTTGTAAAGGCTCCTTCCTATTCGACAGAACGTGGTTTTTGAGTTGGGGAAGGGATGCTAAAGGAGTAGCACGCCAGGGTGGCGCGGCATAAGACTGTTGATAATTGCATCCCCCTGTCAACGTTGACTTTCTGTATTGTCAAAGCACGAACCCTCTTCTTGCGTCCTGCAGGTGGCTACCGATTAGCGACTCAGACTGAGGGTTGGGCCAAGCATTTATTTGGAAGGGGTTGTTAGGCTTTTCTTTGGTGGGACTTGTTAAGTACGAGAGCTTGTAGACGGCAGCCATCTGGGATGGGAACACGGGGTAGTTTATCAGGAGCCTTTACTTCCTAATTATTGATTCAAGCGTGAAGCCATTTTTGTGTTATGGAGGCAGTGGCCTCCGGAAACTTCCTTCTCAGTACTGTGTTGGTCCGAGAACCGTGTTAGTAAGTCATATTTTAGTTCTACCTTGATAGGGAAATAAATCTGATTGGTAGGTATTTATTTCTAGCACCTTTAAAACGGCTTACCTCTCTTCCGTGGGTATTGTACGGATGGCTCCTCAATGCGTTATCAAACTGGATAGAGTATGATAATACGATATAATATCATACTGGATAGGGTGAATGAAGCACTCTGCTGATACTTAGGTGGCTAGCTCACCCCCTATAGGTTAATCAGACACCTATATAAGAACTTACATTGGTGGGCCCATGGAAAGCGACACTACTTTTGCTTAGATGTGCTGTGAACTGTCCAGTTAAAAAGCCTACATAATGGAGTTTTTATTTAAATTTCTTACTACATTTATTTATTTATGAATTTAGTCTGTGCATATGCTATGCCTACATAGTGGAATTTTTAAAATTTAAAATGTTATTACAGTTATTTATTTCGTCTATGCTACTTGCCTACATAATGGAGTTTCTTTTAACTTAATTTTTAAATTATATTTGTTTGTTTATTTCCATATTTTGTCTGTGTGCATGCTCCCTACTTGCATGTGTAGTCCAGAGGACAACCTGCAGGAGTCAACTTCCTCCTTCTGCCATGTGGGTCATTGGGAGCAAGTGCCTTAACCTGTTGAGCCGTCTTAGTGACCTAAGTATTCATTTTTTAATAAAAAAGTAAACACACAAACGGCACTTTCTTTTTCAGGACTTTCCTGGAACGTCCTTTGTCATGGATGTTCTACGCCCACAGATTGTAACGTTCGATGGACGGAATTATAGAAAGAACCCAATCCAGGAGAGACAGCACCAACATGAAGAAGATGAGGACTTCTATCCAGGTAATCCTAGGGGCTCTTAGGGTAACAAGAGGGAAAATGTTCTGTACTGTAAGGGCAGTTCTTTGCTTTGCTGCTGCTCAGTGACCTCAGTTGAGGTGTTCCTGGCTGTAGTCCGTGTGTCCAGATAGATTTCATCCTGGACAGAGGCTTCAGTGCCACGTAGAGTAACCTTTCATTATTATTATTATTAAAAATTATTGATTTTATGTGAGTACACTGTAGCTGTCTTCAGACACACCAGAAGAGGGCATCAGATCCCACTACAGATGGTTGTGAGCCACCATGTGGGTGCTGGAAATTGAACTCAGGACAAAGAGTTCAGAAGAACAGTCAGATCTTAACTGCTGAGCCATCTCTCCAGCCCTCATCATTATTTTTTAAATATTTGTGTGTGTGCATGTGTGTGTATGTATGCACGTGTGTGTGTGTGTGTGTGTGTGTGTGCGCGCGCGCACGTGCGTGTGCATGTGTGTGCGTGTGATCATGGGTGCCCGAGGAAGCCTAAAGGGGTATTGATTGGCTCTCCTGGAGCTGGACTCACAGGTGCTTGTGAGCCACTCAGTGCGAGTGCTGGGATTGGAACTCAGGTTACCTGCAAGACCAATAAGGGCTCTTAACTGCTTCGCCCCCGTGTGGAGTACTTGTTAATTATTATTGTTACCACTTAATATTCTGTGGCAAAAATTAAGTCTCTTTATCTGTGAAATTGTAAATGAATATGAATTATTATTATTACTAATTTTTTTCTTGAGACAGAGTCTCTCTATTATGTATCCCTGGCTGTCCTGGAACTTACTCTAGACCAGGCTGGCCTTGAACTAATAGAGATCCACTGCCTCTGCCTCCCTAGTACTGGGCTTAAAGGAGTGCACCACAATGCCTGGCTAAGAATATGAATTATTAAAATAAACCCCTGAATGATTTAGTCCAGTGTCAGATAATATTAACTGTTATTATGTTAATTTTTTCTTCCTTCTTTGTAGTCATGCCTTAGTTCTAAAGACACTACTAACTTTATTTTAACATACAGTAATTTTGTAAAAACAAAAAAACAAACACATACACATACATGCACACAAAACAAACAAAAAAACAACTGAGGGGCTGGTGAGATGGCTCAGCAGGTAAGAGCACCTGACTGCTCTTCTGAAGGTCCTGAGTTCAAATCCCAGCAACCACATGGTGGCTCATAACCATCCGTAACGAGATCTGACTCCCTCTTCTGGAGTGTCTGAAGACAGCTACAGTGTCCTTACATATAATAAATAAATAAATAAATCTTTTAAAAAAAAAATTAAAAAAAAAACCAAACAACTGAATAGTTGAGGTGGATCCTAACTGTTTTCAGGGCTAGGACCATGAGGTTGAGTTTAGTGCATAAACAGGGCCTTTCGGGTTCTTTGCAACCCTCCCTTTTCCGTTCCTAAGGGTCTCCACTGAACCTTAAATCTTGGGGCTCGCCCTCCCCACCCTCCCCCACGTGATCCTTATGACTGTCCACTGTCAGCCTTGGACTTTTTGAGCTTTCCAGTCTTTTTTGTTGTTGTTGTTGTTTGGTTTTTCGAGACAGGGTTTCCCTGTGTAGCCATGGCTGTCCTAGAACTCACTCTGTAGACCAGGCTGGCCTCAAACTCAGAAATCCACCTGCCTCTGCCTCCCGAGTGCTGGGATTAAAGGCCTGCGCCACCATGCCCAGCAAGCTTTCCATTCTTTGTCTCTCCTTCCCTCTGTCCTTCCTTCTCTCTCTCTCCTCTCCAGTCTTTCTCCCCTTCCTCTCCCTATCTCTCCCTCTCCCCCCTCCCTCTCTCAGTCTCTCCCTCTTCCTCTCTCCCTCTCTTTCTCTCTCCCTGTTTTCTTCCTCCCTCCTGGTTCCTCTCCCAAATACAGGAACTCTTCCAGGCATTTGTCGCTATGCCTGACCTCTCTTTTCTCTATGTTGAGTTTTTATGGAAAAATTTCTCCTAGGACCATTCTTATTTATTAATAATTCATTGAAGTAATTTTGTGCCCTAACACCAAAACATACTGACTTCTAGACTTTAAAAGGAGAGTCCATGTGGCATGAACTTCATGTCAACAGGATAATAGTAAAATGTGTTGTTCAGGCACCCTAACTTCCTAGAAAATTCAGGTAAATATTGGTGTGTATATTACTACATTCCCGAGCTTCTGAGACTGAAGTAAAGTAACC
>NC_034598.1:25405926-25445926 GCF_900095145.1 Mus pahari
GTGGTTGCTGGGATTTGAACTCAGGTCCTTCGGAAGAGCAGTCGGTGCTCTTACCCACTGAGCCATCTCTCCAGACCTCACCATGTTCTTTTTATCTTTTATTTCTCTATGAGCAGATTAGGGGTAAAACACTCACTGGGCTGTTCTTTCCCCTCTTTAAACCCTGCGATTGGTTGTGGGCTAAGGCGGGAGCCGTTCTCCATTGAGCCTTCAGAGATGTTACGGTTTCTTTGCAGACTCCATGGAATACTCAGATGAGCCCTGCGGTGCCTACGAGGTGGCGCAGACCCCTCACGGATTCCGGGCCACCGTCAGTGCCCCTAGCCTGCTCTACAAGTGAGTGAGTAAAGTCCCCATCGTGGGATGGCGCTTCCAGGAAGCTCAGCAGGACGCCAGCCTTCATTCTTCCACGCTTACTTTTAGTGGCAATGCTTGATTACTGATGATGAGAGTTTAGTGTTTCGTGTCCTGAAATGTCAGAGGACTGATTGCAGATTAATGGAATCATGTTGTGTGTATCACCACAGCCTGCTGACTTTCACTTTTAAACGTCCTTTGAGTCTACCATTTATCTTCACCGCCACCCTTTTCCATGCATTCCTTTTTTTTTTGTTAAAGATTTATTTATTTATTTATTTATTTATTATATGTTAGTACACTGTAGCTGTCTTCAGACACTCCAGAAGAGGGAGTCAGATCTTGTTAAGGATGGTTGTGAACCCCCATGTGGTTGCTGGGATTTGAACTCTACACCTTTGGAAGAGCAGTCGGGTGCTCTTACCTGCTGAGCCATCGCACCAGCCCCATGCATTCCTTTTTAAATATGTTTATTTAATTTGTATGTGTGAGTGCTTCCATGTATGTGTGAATCCTGCCGGACTGGTGCCCAAGGAGGATAGAGGGCTTGGTTGTGTCCTCTGGAACGGGACTTAACAGGTAGCTGTGAGGCACCCGATATGGCCTGTGGGAACTGAACCTGGGTTCTGTACAAGAGCAGCAAGCTCTGACTCGCTGAGCCCTCTCGGCGTCCCCTCTGTAGTCTCTCCGAATCTCTGCTCTCTTCTTAGCCCTCACATTGAAAGTAGAATGATTGCAAAGCATTGTTTGTGAGATTTGTTTTTATGTGGACTGGTCTTTTGCCTGCATGCTTGCCTGTGCAGGCTGGAAGAAGTCACTGCATTCCCTGGAACTGGCGTTACAGATGGTTATTAGGCACCATGTGATGCTAGCAATCTAACCCAGGTCCTCTGGAAGAGCTGTCAGGGCTTTGACCACTGGGCCGTCTCTCCAGCCTCCCGACTCCCACGTGTTTATTTATTTATTTATCTCTGACACACAGTCTTGCTTTATAGTTAAGCTGACACGGAACTCTTGCGCTCTTGATCCTCCTGCCTCAGGCTTGGAGGGATCTTTTTAAAAGGGAGATCTGATTATTTGACACCTTCTGCTTAGAATCCACTGTAGGGGCTGGCAAGATGGCTCAGCAGGTGGAGGCACTCGCCAGGACAGCCTGGCGACCTGAGCCCCTCCTGGAACCCTCGTTGAGGTGAATGGTGGGAACCAACCAATACCACAGAGCTTTTCTCTGACTTCCATGTACTCACCTGTGGAAGGGGCACACACATATGCATTCACACATGAAGGCAGTTACGTATACACACATATATACTAAGAATACATTTTAAAAACTCTGTCGGTGCTTTTCCAATGCAGATGGGATTGTGGTTCACTAAAGCAGTGGACAAAATTGTGAGCATGCCTTGGCTGATTCTGCTTTTCCCCTCCCCTCCCCTCCCCTTCCTTCCTTCCTTCCTTCCTTCCTTCCTTTTCTTTTCCTCTTTAGCTTATATTACTCTTTTTGCCTTGAGCTTAGTGTCAGAACAGGGTCTGATTTTTTTCAGTTCCTCATATGCGCCATGGTTTTTCCAGCCTTTGAGTTCATGTGGGTGGTGAGCCATTTGCCTTGACTGTGTGCTGGCCCTCAGTCTTCTTACCTAGTTAAATTCTCCTTCCTGGAGAAGCTGGCTCTGATCCCTGCCACGCCTGCCATTCGTGGGCTACCCACCCCACGGTGTGCTTTTCATAACGCCCTCTGCCGGGGTCAGTAGCATTGTTCATAGTCCGTATCTGTATGTGTCCATGTGCTGCTTCATGTCCCCTCCACAGAGGCAAGCCTTGGAGGCAGGCCTCTGCCTGTTCGTTAGCCCTCAGTGCTTATCCCGACTAATGTGCTCTTTTGAGAATTACCATTTTAAATTGCTGTGGACTTTGTGGTCACTTCAGCGTGTGCTTGCACGCATGCTCTCACGCTGTCCCCTGCACTAACTGCTAGTCGAATGCTGTCAGCAGCTGAGCGGCTTCCTCCGGGCCTGCCTGGGAAGGCACTGGTCTAAGAAGCCCATCAGTCAGTGCTGTTTCTCTGCTTCAGCAGATGAGTTAGGTCCACTCGGGGGGAGGAGAGCGGCACACCGGGACCGAATGCATGTGGATTCCTTTTCATCCTCCTTGAGAACATTCTGAAGTACCTGTTGTGAATAAGATTCTGTCTGAATGGAGCCAAATGGGACACCAAAGCTAATCCTGGCAGCTCACTTCCTAGGCTCTGCTGACATTTCCTCCTAGGAGACATGATTTCAGGATGACACGACATTTTCAGCTTCCTGAGGAAAAAAAAGTGTAACTTGTTTAAAAGTATGGAGGTGCTAGGGCTGAGGTGTGTAAAGGTTCCTTAGATGCCTACTTCCGGTGGTGACCTTCGGAATGCTGTAGACTGTAAGTTCTTGTGTTCCTGATGAACATGCGCATGCTAGATCAGATGCTGGCCGACTAAGTCTTCTTTCTTTCTTTCTTTCTTTCTTTCTTTCTTTCTTTCTTTCTTTCTTTCTTTTTTTCTTTTTTTCTTTTTAAGACAGGGTTTCTCTGTGTGGCCCTGACTGTCCTGGAACTCACTCTGTAGACCAGGCTGGCCTCGAACTCAGAAATCCGCCTGCCTCTGCCTCCCGAGTGCTGGGATCAAAGGCGTGCGCCGCCACGCCTGGTCCTAGTCTTTTTTTATGTTTTCTGGACTCTTGGACCCCTTTGTACATTGCCAGATAAGTGTTCTACCACTGAGCTGCATCCCCAGCCAAACATTTCGCTGTTGGAAAAAAAAAAAAGGACTATTGTAGTGGACCTCAGTGGAAATGATTAGACTTTGCTGTTCTTGGAAAGACAATTGACTAAGGGCTAGGAGGTAGCTCAGGCTGTGCAAGTATATGTAAAGCCCCAGGTTCAAGACTCTTCCCTAAGAGAAGAGTCTTAGACACAGTCAGCTGTGGTATTGGGTGTGTAATTGGAATCGTTTAAGTTGAAATAATGTTGACGACAGGGAGGTCTTTCCATTAACTTTATCATCCCGTGATGGTCTCAGTGCTTTGTAGACTCTGAAACGTCTCTCCTGGGATCCAGTAGTCTTGCCCACGTTAGCACTTTTAATCCCATAGGTTCCAGAAGGTAGCCTTGAGTGTCAGTATTATTTATACGTGAGGCCCAGTCAAGGAATATAAATGAGTCAGTTGGAAGTAGCTGAGATGGGTGGGTGGGAGCTGGGAGGAAGGGCGGGCTTGTGCTGGGTTTGTCCCGTCTGCGAGAGGACCACTCTGGTAGCTGTGAGTCAACAGATGTACATATACAAACACCCACAGTAATAAAATGGATAAATAACATAATATTGTAGTATAGTATTACATCCATGGGGAAATCTCCCAAACAAAACACTAATATGTACTGTGCTTAACTCGAGGGTCACATTTGCTTCTCTTGCCCCTTTTTTATTTTTGTTTTGATACAAGGCTGTCTCTTGTCTCTGTCTCTCTATGTCTTTCTGTATCTGTGTACATGTGTGTGTGTGCACGCGCACGTGTATTCTAGGCTAGTCTTGAATTGCTGATCTTCCTGCCTCAGTCTCTTAGCACTGATTCCAAACCTCCCAAAGCATGGCTCTTTTTGCGCTTTCCAAGCCGACTAAATGGTAACTTCTGATCCCTTTCCTAAGCTCTTTACCCTCTGTGGTGGTCTGAGTGAGAATGGTCCCCGTAGGCTCATAGATGAGGATGTTCGGTTCCCAGTTCGATTCCCAGATTAGGTGTGACCTTGTTGGAGGAGGTGTGTCACTGGGGTGGGCTTTGAGGTTTGAAGAGCCCACACCAGGCTGAGTCTCACACTCTGCCTCGGAGTTGTAGATAGGATGTGAGCTCAGCTACTGCAGACAGTGCCACGCCTGCCTGCCTGCCTGCTGCCGTGCTCCACGCCGCACTGGTCATGGACTCACCCTATGAAACTCTGAGGGGCTGGTGAGATGGCTCAGTGGGTAAGAGCACCCGACTGCTCTTCTGAAGGTCCGGAGTTCAAATCCCAGCAACCACATGGTGGCTCACAACCATCCGTAACGAGATCTGACGCCCTCTTCTGGAGTGTCTGAAGACAGCTACAGTGTACTTACATATAATAAATAAATGAATCTTAAAAAAAAAAAAAAAGAAAGAAAGAAACTCTGAGCAAGGCCCCAGTCAAATGCTTTCATTATGAGTTGCCTCTGTCATAGAGTCTCTTCACAGCAAGAGAACGGTGACTAAGGCAGCCAGATTTAAACCTTCAAGGTTAGTTCCACTAGGGTGAATTTAGAGTTGGTTTGTTGGGCAAAGTTCTGCTTCAGATGCATCTGTGGATGCATTGGTGGCTGAAAGCACATTTGAGGCTGTATCTGATTTCTCTTGCTGCCTGCAGACCCAGACTTTGAATCGACTTGAGAAGTAGGCAGGTGGAGCTTCTGTTGATGCATTGAGTCAGAGATGGCAGCCTTTTGCTTGTGAGTGAAGATAGCATGTCCCACGAGTCCTAATGACATGGTTTTCTCTACAGACATTTAACCTTTATTGAAGTGTTTTCTGTTAGGGAGTGTTTCTGGCCATGTGGAACTTAAGCATGTATTTTCCCTCTCTCTGCATTATAGGCACATAGTTGGAAAGAGAGGGGATACCAAGAAAAGGATAGAAGTGGAGACTAAAACATCTATTGACATCCCGAAACATGGGCGTGAAGGGGACATCGGTGAGACCTGGCATAATTTACACTTACGCTTAGTTCTCCTTAATTATGTTTTACACATGTGCAGAAGTGGACCTAACTTTTAAATTATTTTGAGTTACATTTGTTTAGTTTGTGTGTGTGCACGTGTGTGTGTGCATATGTCCGTGTGTCAGTGCACAGTGCCGTGACATGTGGAGCTCAGAGGGCACTCTGCACGCGTTGGTTCTCTCCTTTGGGCTCTGGGGATTGAACTCGGGTTGTCAGATGGACAACAGTAAGTGCCTTTATCCACTGAGCCATCTCACTGCTCACTGCCATCCCTGCACCCCCCAACCCCCAAGAGTGTCATCTAACCCAGGTTGGCCTTACATTTACTATGTAACCGAGGCTGGCTTTGAACTCCTGATCCTATTGTCTCCATTTCCCAAGTGCAGGGATTGCAGGCATGTGCTACCACTCCTGGCTGAGGTACTTGAGTGTGTGTGTATACATGTGCATGCGTGTGCATGTGTTGTGCACCTGTTCCTGTGGGTATGCATGCATCTGTGCATCGGTGCATGAGGAAGCCAGAGGGTGATCTCAAGTGTCTTTCTTTCTCATTTGTGCTCCATGTTGGTTGTTTATTTTTTTATTTATTTTTGTCGCTCACTGAACCTGGAACTTGCTGATTTGGTTAGACTGGCTGGCCAGCTGGCCCCCGGGTCCTCCCTGTCTCCACATTCCCTCCACACTCGGTCCTTATGTAAGTCCTGGGGATCTAAACTCAGGTCTTAGTGTGTGTGCTTCCACACGTTCCTGGCCAAGCCTCCTCCCCAACCCCAAGTAATTTCTTTTTTTTTTTTTTTTTTCGAGATAGGGTTTCTCTGTGTAGCCCTAGCTGTCCTGGAACTCACTCTGTAGACCAGGCTGGCCTCCAACTCAGAGATCCGCCTTCCTCTGCCTCCCAAGTGCTGGGATTAAAGGCGTGCACCACCACGCCCGGCGTAATTTATTTTCATATTCCTCGTTTACTGAACTCGCTGGTAGTGTTTTTACCTTGACGATGAGCTCCCCGCTCAGACCCTTCCGTTCGTTCATTCAGAGCCCTTTCAGATGCCTAGAGGTGGTAGCACAGGATGGCGGATGGCGTCTACCTGTCTCTACCTGCCGAGCTGTTACTGTTTCTTGGCTTGGCTTGCAGTGATCACTGGTCAACATCGAAATGGCGTGGTCTCAGCGCGAACTCGGATCGACGTGCTCCTGGACACGTTCAGGAGGAGGCAGCCTTTCACTCACTTCCTTTCCTTCTTCCTCAATGAAGTTGAGGTTCAGGAACGGTTTCTGCAGTTTCAGGAGGAGGTGCTGAAGAAGTGTTCCAAGGTAAGCAGAAAACAGAATCAAAAAAGATTTTTTTTTTAAAAAGTAAGAAGTGTTTCATAATTCAAACAGGAATATAGACATATCTGCCTATGTTTTTATATAAGATACGAAACATTTCTCTTTGAAAATTTATTTATGTGTGTGCATATTCATACATGGTATAAATGAGAGTGGGCTGCACCTGCCCTTGTGGAGGCCAGAAGTTGATGTTAGGTGTCTTCTCTTTGTCTTGGTCTACTTTCTCTTTTGAGATATGGTCTCTGTTGAACGTAGACCCTGACAGTTGCCAGTGCTGGCTGGTCTGTTAGCCCCTGGGATCCTCCTGTCCCTGTCCCTTCTCCCCCATCTCCCCTGCTTACCCATGCTGAGGATACCGATGTCTGCCACAGCTCCTGGCTTTGTGCAGCTGCTGGGACTCTGAGCTTGGGCCTTCTTGCTTGTGCAGTGCACGCTTTACCTACTGAACCATCTCCCAGACCTACCTCTAGTCTTCTAAGTTTCCGTTACTTTTATCTTATTTTATGTAAATGTGAGTGTCGCCTACTTGTGTCTGTCTGTGTGCCATGTGTTGCCTGGTGTCTGAGGAGTCCGGAAAGGAACAGCGGATCTCCTGGGACTGGAGTTGTCTGTAGCTGAGGAGGACTTTGAACTCCGGCTCCTCCTGTCACCACCTCCCCAGTACTGGGATTACAGATGTGTACCCCTTGCCTGGCATAGAAGGCTGTTCCTGTGTGTACAGTATTCCACACCATGCCTTTTGGGTGGCAAGAGGAAGGAAGTACCACAATCTGCTGACCTCCTGACTTCAGGCATTGCGGCTCCCTCGGGTTAGTGCCGTGATAACAGATACATTTGTGTGTAGACCTGGAGGCTGCAGAGATGGCCCACTGTTAAGAGCGTTTATGTGCTTCCAGAGGACTCGGAGTCAGTTCCGAGAACATACAAGGTGGTTCAGAACTGTCTCTAACTCCAGTTCCAGGGGATGCAATGTCCTCTTCTGGTTTCTGTGGGCACCGGCGACACATGCAGTGTACACACACTCATACACATAAAAAGTAAAGTAAGCCGTGAAGCACTTACAGACCCTGTACTTTTCTTCATACCTCACATGAAACGCATGATGGAGCCCCAGCAGTCAGGAGGTCGAAAGCAGGAGGATCTTGTGTTTGAGGCTAGCCTGACCCTGTCCAAAAAACAAATAATCAGACCAAGTTGACATATGGTCGGTTTCCATTCCCTCCTCCCCCCCTGCCCCCTTACATCCCACCAGCAGTTTCCCTTCCTTCGACTTCCCACAATCCCTCTTCTCCACATTCCCATTGCCCACCCCTGTCCGCCTCTCTATTTCTGTTTGGAAAATGATAGCGTTCTCATCAGTCAACCATGGAATATGAAGTTTCAGTAAGACTAGGCACCTCCCCTCGTATCAAGGCTGGATAAAGTAACGCACACAGTAGGAGGGAAGGGTTTCTGTGAGTAGTATCGTTAGGAACCATTTTCTATCCAAGCCTCTGAACTCGCCAGCCAGGTCCTGCTCCTCTAGGTTTCCACTCATGACGTGGGTCTCAAGCTGGACCAGTAACTGGTTGGCCACACCCACTTTTGGGGGTGGGTGAGAGAAGGTTTCAAGATAGGGTTTCTCTATCTGTAGCCCTGGCTGTCCTGGAACTCACTTTGAACTCCAGACTGGCTTTGAAATCACAGAGGTTTGCCTGCCTCTGCCTCCCAAGTGCTGGGATTAAAGGCGTGGGCCACCACCTGGCTCCTTCCTTTTTCTGTTATGAGGATTTCACCTGTGTTGACCAGGCTAGGTTATTCTGGAACTCCTCAGCTCACACACTCCTCCCGCTTCAGCTTCTTGTGTCGTTGAGATGACAGCATGTGACATCATCCCGAGCTCAGCTAACCTTGGGTTTTGAGTGTTACCTAGTGTTCTATGTTAGTTTCCTTTCTTTCTGTTTTTCATTTCGGTAATGACTTTGTCCTGATTAGTTTGTTACTTAATTCCTAGAAGTGACAAGGGCGTAATATGTTTGAGTCTTTTTCATGTATTCATCCAAATTATCTTCAAGAAGTTTAAGTTCTCCAAGTAGAATTTTCTTTCGGGTTCTTTCTCCCTTCTCTCAACACTATAGACATTCTTCTTGTGTGTATTGCTTTTGTCCCAGGAAAGGAGGAAGGAGCCAGAGGTTTGATTTCCAGGCTCTTAGTCCAAAGGGAACCCAGACGCATTGGAGAGTGGATGCCGTGCAGGGGAGGTTTGTTAGGTAGAAGTATTTTCAAGTCACTTGTCTCTTAAGCACTTGCAGGTTCTGTGTCTACATCATAGCTTAAACAGCCATTTCAAGGCAGGGTACAAGCACAGCTGTAAAGATTGAAAAGATACCATGTCTGTCCTGTACACAGATGGTACAACCTAATGTCGATAGCATCAGTCTTCTCAAACTAATTTGCTGAAGTATCTCCCAGAGGCTGGCGCTTGAGCCCAGCCTGACAAACTTGAGGTAAAATGCTGGGGTCAATGGCAGATGGAGATAACTTACACACACACACACACACACACACACACACACACCCCACAGACACGCACACACCATGTACACATCACACATACACACATACCACACTCCCACACATACTCACACATACACATACACCACATACTCACACCCCACACCCCCACACATACACACACACACATACACATATATACCCGTAACACACACACACACACACACACACACACACACACGTAGGGGGGACTAGTAATGGAGAATTCTTGACGTACCAGGAGACCATATGCCTAAGAAAACTAAGGCTTTCTCCCCTGGCAGCTAATGACTATGAATAGCTCCTTAGCTTCCTCTGTGCTGGAATGCTCCCTGCTTTCATCTTGTGCATCTTTTGCAAGCAACCACAGCTGCCGTGAGCTAGCGAGTACATTAAAGATGCTGTTTGCTCTTGGCCTCTAGTCCCGTCTCTTTTAAAAGATTTAGCATCTATTTAAAATTTATGTGTACAAAAATATTTTGCCTGTATGTAACTGCTCTGTGTATGCAGGACCTGTGGAGGCCTGAAAAGGTGGGTGGGTCTCCTGGAACTGGGGTCACTGGACACTGTGAGCCACCATGTGGGTCCCAGGAACTGAACCTGAGTCCTCTGCAAGAACAGCCAGTGCTTTTAACTGCTCAGCCATCTTTCCAGCCTTTGAATCTTTCCCCTCTTCTTTTTCTTTTTGTTTTCTGAACTTTGATTTTTTTTTTTTTAAATATGATGGTCTACTTTTTTGGGGGGGGGGGGCGGGGTGGTTTGAGACAGGGTTTCTCTGTGTAGCCCTGGCTGTCCTGGAAATCACTTTGTAGACCAGGCTGGCCTCGAACTCGGAAATCCGCCTGCCTCTGCCTCCCGAGTGCTGGGATTAAAGGCATGCGCCACCACGCCCAGCTGGATGGTCTACTTCTTAAAAGTTCAGAATTTTAAAGAAATCTCTACTTTGTTTGCCATGATGGAAGGATTAAAAATTAAAATTATATTCAGAGGTACTTTACAGTGAAAATAGCTTTGGAGGTGTACATCTGTATGGATTCTAACAGACACATAAGTCTTTGACTGTCAGCACTGTTCAAATCTAGAGCAGGCTGATGGCCACAGGCAGGCCCTTCAGAGCTGTTCCCACCATCCCATGACATCCTTTGTTATCTTCCTGACACCCCGGACACTGGTGTTGAACTCTCAAGCACAATCCTGCCCCAGCCCACCAAGCTACTGGGGTTACAGGGGTGCACCACCACGCCTGAGAATCACACTGATAGATAGGTGTTGGTGTCAACACAAGCATCCTGAGATGGAGTCCCACGGATAGGCCATTGACACGAGCCTCTTTGACTAGGACGGCTTGGTCTGCCCTGCGTATATGAGCAGTTCTTCTGAGTGAGCTGGATGGGCTACATGTCGTGGACGGGCTACAGTTCTGCTTATCTGTCTCTTTGTTACAGGGCATCATTGGGACTTTGCAAATTTTGGCAATTATAGCTAGAATTGCTATAAACAATTGAGCAGAGGTTTTGTCAGGTAAGCCTGGCAACTCGAGTTGGGTTCCTAGAACCCACATAAGTTGGGAGGAGAAAACTGAGTTTTCTCTAAGTTGCCTTCTGACCACTCTATGAGTTCTGTACATGCATGCACATCTTTACCACCCTTCCCCCCACACACGTACACATACACATCTTTTACCAGATACATACATACACACATATGCACATCCTTCACCAGATACACACACACCTCACCCCCCTCTCTAATAGTCACTATTGTTTATATTATCCATTTTAATAGTTACAGAGCAGCATCTGACGTAGTTTCCGTTTCCATTTCCCTGATGTTTAGCTTCTTTTCCCCTCACTGGTACATTTTCTTTGGTGAGCTCCCTTTCATGGTTTTTCCCATCTCAGAGTTATTGTTCTTAGGCCTAGAGCGATGCTCAGGAGTTAAAGCCCTGGCAGCTGTTGCAGAGCTCTGGGCTCCGGAGGTTCCCAGCATGCACATGGTGGCTCACAGCCATGGGTAGCTCCAGTTGTAGCAGATCTGACCCCTATTCTGACCTCTGAGGGTGCTTGCACGCTTGTTCTGCACATACACCCAGGCACACACACATAAACTTTTTAAAGGAATTTATTTATTTATTTATTTATTTATTAAAGATTTATTTATTATATGTAAGTACACTGTAGCTGTCTTCAGACACTCCAGAAGAGGGCGCCAGGTCTATTTACGGATGGTTGTGAGCCACCATGTGGTTGCTTGGAATTGAACTCAGGACCTTCGGTAGAACAGTCAGTGCTCTTAACCCCTGAGCCATCTCACCAGCCCCTTAAAGAATAGTTAAAGCTGGGTTGTTTGCTGGGTTTAGTGACACACACTTTTAATCTCACCACTCAGAAAGCAGAGACAGGTGCATCTCTGTGGGTTCAGGGCCAACCTGGTCTACATAGAAAGTTCCAGGCTAGCCAGGGCTTTGTAGTAAGACTGTGCCTCAAAAAAGAAATTTTTATTTTTAAGAGGCTGGGGTATTTTTGTTGTTGCTGTTGTTAATTCTGTACTATAAGAGGCTAATTTTTGTAGATTTATTTTTTTTAAAGATTTATTTAATTATTATATGTAAGTACACTGTAGCTGTCTTCAGAAACTCCAGAAGAGAGCTCCAGATCTTGTTATGGATGGTTGTGAGCCACCATGTGGTTGCTGGGATTTGAACTCCGGACCTTCAGAAGAGCAGTCGGGTGCTCTTACCCACTGAGCCATCTCACCAGCCCAGAAAAAATTTTTTTTAATGTTGACATACTCATGCATAGCCTAGATGTTTGTTCTTTCAAGAATATATGCTTTGCAAATATTTCCTGCCAATATGTAGCTTGTGTTTTTATCCTCTTACCAGTATTATTATTTGTGGAATAAAAATGTTACATTTTGATGATCTAGTTTATAAATATACAGTACAAATTCTGTATTTTAATTAATTTATTTTTTAAAATTTATTAATTAAAATTTTAATTAATTTATTTTTAAAAATTTATTAATTAAAATTTTTAATTAATTTATTTTTATTTTACGTACATTGGTGACTTGTTTGCATATATGTTTATATGAGGGTGTCAGATCCCCAGAAGCAGGAATTGCAGAAAATTGTGAGCTGCTATGTGGGTGCTGGGAATTGAACCTGTGTCCTCTGGAAGAACAGCCAGTACTCTTAACCACTGAGCCATCTCTCCAGCCCCATAGGTCTTTTTTTTTTTTTTTTTTTTTTTGGTTTTTCAAGACAGGGTTTCTCTGTGTAGCCCTGGCTGTCCTGGAACTCACTTTGTAGACCAGGCTGGCTTCAAACTCACAGAGATCCACCTGCCTCTGCTCTAGAGTGCTGGGATTAGTGCACCACCACTGTCTGGTAGTTCTTTATTTTTTTAACACTTATTTAAATTTATTTTATGTGTCTGTCTGTATACCATGTTTCTCCAGTGCCTGTGGAGACCAGGCCAGGGCATCAGATCCCCTAGAAATGATGTTAAAGGCAGTTGTTAGTCATCACATAGGTGCTGGAAACCAAACCTGGCTACTCTGCAAGAGCAGCGAGTACTCTTACCCATTGAGCTGTCTGTCCAGTTAACCTCCTTCTGTGTTTGAATGTCCATGCTCTGCTTTCTTTTTTATAAAAGATTTATTAACTTTTTGTATGTATGTTTGCCCACATGCATGCATATGTTCAGCATACTTAGGGAGGTCAGAAGAGGATATTGGCTCCCCTGGAAAAGGAGTTACAGATAATCTTGAGCTGCCATGGAGCTGCTGGGAACTGAACCTGGGTCCTCTGCAAGAGCAGCAGTGCTCTTATCCGCTGAGGCATCTCTCCATTCCCCCGGTTATGCTTCCTTAATTCTGCAATGAAGAGTAATAAAGACATTTGGGATAAAACACAACAGTGGTTAATTTCTGCAGTTTTCAGAGAGGTTGACTGAGATCTGATTCTGGAGTCCTCGCTTATGTGCAGTTGAGCAAACGAACTTGTCTTATGGTCTGGTCGGGGACATTTTAGGAAGAATTAAAGGAGTTCAAGTACTCAGCATGGCCACAATAAATACTTAATAAATGTTAGCTGTCCCTCCATACTTACTGTTGCTAGGTTACAATGCATCATTAGAGTGCTAAGATCAGGTGGCCTGGGGATGTGGCTCAGTTGGTAAAGTGCTAGCCTAGCGTGCAGGGAGCCTTGGGTTCAATGGCCTGAGCTGCACAGACAGGGTCTGGTGGTGCATGCCTGTAATCCTAGCATTAGGCAGAGGGGCCATGTTCATCCTCTGGTACATAGAGAACACAGTTCAGCTTGGGAAGCGGAGGCACTGTCTGGGAAACAGTAGGACACAGGTTAGGTGAAGCTACCTTCGAAAGGCGCAGCAGTGCCAGGGGTAATTTTTTAGTATAGTTTTTTCCTAAGCTCATTTTAAAATTTGTCTTAAGACAGGGTTTCTCTATGTAGTCCTGGCTATCCTGGAACTCCTTGTGGAGAACCGACTGGCCTTGAATTCACAGAGATCCACCTGCCTCTGCCTCTTTTTCCTAAAGTGCTGGGATTCAAAGGTATGTGCCACCCAAGGGCCAGCCTGGACTTAACAGAGTATTATATAACCAATTATAATCTTGGTTGACTTTTCGTGCTGAACCAAGGTTGCATGTACATGGCAGATAGTCACATGTATATGAGAACAGTTTTTCCTTTAACATTTCAGGCAGGGTGAGTTCATTTTGCATGGGTTGGAAGGTGAGCTAGACATTCAGAAGCACTGGCATGGGAGAGATGTGGTTCAGAGGCAGAGCATGAAGACAAAAGACCAGCAAATCCAGAAGCACAAAGAGTCACATCATCGTGTATACCTGTCATTTTATGCTGGCACTGAGGTGATTCAGTTTTGAAATTCTCTTCATGTAAATGCCAGCGTAGCTGGAGCTCAGTGTCTATTGTTTACAGTGCTGTGCACGGCTCACATGGGACAGGTGCCCTGTGACTAGTTGTCTCTGTGTGGGCGTGTACACAGCCTTTCATCTCCTTGCACACTGGCATAGGCAGACAGGGAGCAAATGCTGGCAGAATCGCATTAACTCCTCCAGAAGGAGGTACGGACATCATGCTGGCCTGTGTCAGCCTGCACCACTGCCATTCTGAGTTCAGGGAGGCTTTGCACTGATATAGCCTCCTTCCTGCCTCTAAACGGTTCCCTGGGAGCAGCCAGGAAAGAGCACAGCACAGAAGAGGAAACAAGCAAGGGACCGTTATCTCTGTTCCATGGAAGAGGTGTTCTAGTGAGCTTCATGCCGCTGTTAGAGTGACAGGCCAGTGGCTTTAAAAGCCAGCAGCGATTTTCAAGTGGCAGTGTGCATTTGTGATCCCAGGTCAGGTGACTTCTGCTCTGTATCTGTTCACTGAGGTGACAGGTGTCTCCTCAGGGGCTGAGTGACATGGTTTTAATTGGTTCATCTTAAGCTCATCTGAGATTTCTGTTTCACTGTCATTGAAAGGAGTGGGCGAGACCAGCAGTGTGGTGACTTGATACCAGTTCCAGGGAGGCAGGGGCAGAGGAACAGAGGGGCAGAGGGGCAGAGGGGCAGAGGGGCAGAGGGGCAGAGGGGCAGAGGGGCAGAGGCAACAAAGGTTCTCTGAGTTTAAAGCCAGCCTGGTCTGTGTGGAAGGATGGTATCAAGATTCCTTTATTTCGGTGTGTGTGTATGAGAGCAGGTGCCTGCAGAGGCTAGAAGGGGACATCAGATCCCCTGGAGCTGGAGTTATAGGCTGGTTTGGACAAGATGTCTAAGGGACACATGTTGGCAGATGTCGTGGCCATCATAGGTACTCAGGATATTGTGTTTGGAGAAATAGACCGATGAACAAAAGCACCGCCTTCAAGCTGCCTTGCCTGTCAGCTGCTGCTTTGAGGCCTGTGTCTGGTGGGAGACAAGGCTGTGTGTCTCCGCGTGTGTAAACAAGTGTGCACATACTCGAACTTAGCTGTGCAGGCTTTCTGGGCATGTACTAGAAAAGGAGACATTATATTAAATTAGCCACCTTTTGGCCCCTAAAAAAAAAAAAAAAAAGATTCCTTTATTTCAAACCTGATGTCAGGGGCGCAAATGTGGGAGAACTGGCCCAGCAACTTGTCTACCTCCCCGACCTCGCCCCTCACCTTGGGAGAGCTGGGCCCTGGGTCATGAGAGCAGGTGAGCTGGCTGGAGGGCCAGAGAACAAGAGCTGGCTCTGTCCCTTGCTGGCTCCAGCACTGGATGAGCTAGCCAGGGCAGTGGAGGAGAGCTCACCCTGTGGTGTGGGTGTGGGAGAGCTGGTATGCCGATCAACTCCACTACCACCCAGGCCCAGATCCAGGGCTTTGAGTTGGCCCAGCCCAGCATCTACCCCACCTATGAACTGCTGGAGCTGTAGGATCTCTATGACACAGGGCAACAACAGGATATCAGAGAGGAGTCCCGGTGAGGGTCTAGTATTGATAGCAGAAGCCAGAGACCTCAAACCAGCCCAATGACTCACTGCAATGAACATTTGCAAGTGAAGATGTGTGGACAAAATGGTATATTGTGAGATAACACTGTGACAGACTACAGCTTCCACAATGAGATTTTTTTCTTTGGAGTTGCAAAGGCAGAGGGAGGGTACGAAAGGACAGAGGGGAGTGAGATTGGTGTGTGAGTAACAGAAGAGCGATACAAAGGTAAATAAAAAGTAATAAAACAAAGGAAAATGAAATCCCCCCCCCTCCCTTCCTATCTTGCTTTTTGAGATAGGGTCTTTCTTGTTTGTAGCCCAGGATGGCCTGGAACTCACTATGTAACCCAGGCTAGCCTTACATTTGAAGTGATCCCACCTCAGCCTCCAGGTGCTTAGGAACTACCATGCCTGCCACTACTTTCCTACTTATATTAAAATCATCCTTGATTTCTCCTGTTTAGGATGGTATTGTAAATAGCCTTTTAACAATTGCACTTTTCTGCTGACTGGAGAGATGGTTCAGAGCTCTGGCTGTTCTTTCACAGGACTTGGGTTCAATTCCCAGCACCTACATGGCAGCTCACAACTGTCTGTAGCTCCAATTCTAGGGGATCTGGTACCTTCAAACATACCTGCAGGCAAAACACCAATGCTAAATAAATCTTTTTTAAAAAGACAAAATTGCTGGGTTGTGTGTGTGTGTGTGTGTGTGTGTGTATGTGTGCTTGTTTCAATTTTCAGCTGCCTTTTGCTATTACATGGAAGTAATTGGTGTCTGTTTGTTGACACTGTCGAGTTCACATGTGTAGATTAGTATAGAGGGCCTCAGTGACAAAGCACCGAGCCCAAGGGCTTGCGCTTGCCAGTTCCAGTTCATTCTCTCCAAGTTCTCTAGCCTGGAAATCTAAATCAGGTGCCGGGATCTTCTCTTCAGACCGATCTCCTTGGTTTACAGATGGCCATCTTCTTCTGACACAGGCTTCCCTGTGTGTGTTTCTGTCTCCTAATCTCTTATATGGGCTCCAGACATCAGGTTATGTCCAGGCTCAACTACCTGACTTCATCTTTACCGTAATTACCTCAGAAGAGGATCAGTTACCAAATATATTCATACTGTCTCATGTAGCCCAGGCTGGTCTTAAACTTGATTCCCAGCTGAAAATAATCATGAACTTATAATCCTCCTGTCTCTGCCTTCCAAGTACTGGGATTCTAGGTTCATGCCACCATACTGGGCTGCAGAAGCCCCATCTGTCCTTTTATCACCTGTCCTTGAACTTCCCCCTTTAATATAAGTGGTCGCTCTTCTTTCTCTTTGTTTGATAGCATGCCTGTCCTTGACCTTCCCCTTCCCTCTCTGAGGAAATGGCATTTACTTTTAGTAAAGTGTTTCCTGAAATTGCCTTCCTTTGCACTCATCAGTTCTATAAGAAGTGTTATTTGACTCTAGACATTATCACCATCATCTCTGGGCTTCAGCTCCCGAAGCCCAAGTATTTAATGTGGGATTTAGCTGCTCAAAGACACCGGTGAGGCATTTTTCATCTGTGTGATCTGCAGGTAAATGGCACCTTATTTTTTCAGTCTCTCCTTGCTCACATTACGAATCGTAAATGTCTTACTGTCCACAGGTTCAAGAAGTGTATTAGAGCCCCGCGTATCTCGATCATCTGTAGCCACTGTTGCCGCTGTAATTCCACTTTATCTCACAGCAGGACCTGCTCGAAGGCGCATCAGTAATGAAACACAGTAATTCAAAACTGTGTGTGGTGGAGCATGCTGAAGGCTTATAGATCTGTCTGCAGCAACTGGGGATTTTTCAGGCTGCCCAGAGAACCTGAATCTCCTGTAGCTTCAGAGCCTCGGTTTTCATCCTGTGTGAGGCTGTCCCTGGGCTGAAGTGGCTCTTGGGTCTGGGGTCACTAGGATTATTCACTGAAGAAGAAAATTATATATAAGCTTTAACATATAATTTAGAATTCTTTATATGTTAAGGAAATTGGAAAGTTTGTAGGTACCTTATGAAATGATTTAGTGAAGGTAGTCTGGCTGTAAGAAGAGTCACAAGCCCCTTGAGTTCTGTTGTCACTTAGGACAGAAGAGAAAGGAGATGCTCACAGAGTTGCCATTTGGATGGAGGACAGGACTTACAGTTGTGGGTTGTGTGTGTGTGTGTGTGTGTGTGTGCTGTTTTTTTCAGTTCATATGCTTTATTAAATGCCTACCACATGCTGGGTAGATATAACACATAGTAATTAAATCTGTATTTTATCCTAATAGTGAGCTCTTTCCTTAAAGATTCCACATCCTTTTTCAGGGGGCAAAAGGGGCAGATTTCTCCCAGAACTAGTGTTGCCAGGGGGGAGCTGCTGGAGCAGTGTGCTGGGCACCTGGAGGAGAAGGCTTGCTAAGGCCAGTGACACAGAGAATCTTGAAGGAAGGGCAGGGATTTCTGCCGAGCTCCCCTGGAGGTGTTCACAGGAGGATGAAGAGTTTCTTGGGACTGGAAAGTAGGTAGGCAGGAGTGATGTAGAGGTCCAGAGAGGACAGGTCCTGAGGAAGCCTAACCTGCATACCTCCTGTAAAAACCTGGGGTGGTAAATTTAGCATTGTTGAAAAATAGTCATGAAGGTGCTGTGAAGGATGCCCAAGGGTGAAAGAGCTCAGTACCAGTTAGCAGCCTGTTCATAGCGCCTCTTGAGAGAAGCCAGGGTGCCTGGCATATTTGGGATGTTTGGAGGCTTTCTCTAAAGTGGAGGTAGTAATAGTTCAGGAGTCACAGTGTCACCGGATGAAGAAGGTGACATCATTTCAGAGCAGACACGGCATGTAGCTAGTGCTGCACGAGTGTCAGCTGGCTGTGTTGTTAAATATCATTACATCAGTCAGGACTTGGAGTATCCCTGAGGATTAGAGAGCAGCAGCAAGGGACACCATGGTGTCAGGAGCATGGGAGTGGGAGAATCAGAGTAAAAGTTGAGCCACCTCCATCCAGTTTGGTTGGACAGTCACTGAGGTCAGCGTCATCAGGTCTGCCTTTGAGACTCGCTCTTGTTGGAAGCAGTGCTCACTAATGCACTAATGCTTGTAAGCTGCTTTGGGAGGCACATTAAGCTTTAAGGAACATAAGCTTGTCTCCACGGCTCTCACAGAAGCTAAGTGCGTCCCTCCTTTAGGAAGGGGGAGGCTCTTCTCTTTAGTGGCTGAAAACTTAAGCACTGTATGGCGAAGCTCTTTTCCCTGGTACATGATGGCTTATTCTTGAATGTTCTATCTTACTAAGAACCTCTCTACTTTCTGAATAGAGAAAATTTTAAGCCAGAAAAATCAGTTTATATAGCTCAACAAAGTGTTTCATTAATAACACATAGAGGCTCTCAGAGGAAGTCAGTTTTCCTAAACATTTTAAAGAAATAATGAAAATGACTCAGCAGAGCCTAATTTAGTTCCCAGTCCTGCTAGAACGGGGACTGTAGAGTGGTTTGTGTAAGCCTAGGCATGTAAGAAGCAGGAGGAAGCCCTGCCGCTGTGTGCCAGAGGCCTCATTAAATTTCATTCAGTCTCCTGAATGGCCTGAGACAGAGGTGTTTCACAGATGCTGAGCTGAGAGCAGCTAGGTGTGTCTGGTTACAGAGCCAAACACTCTGCGCTCTGCCTTATTTGAATAACTTCCTATACTGATGAAGTTTACATCATTTGCCTGAAGTGTTTTGTTGGGGCTTTGCCATAAAATAATGGATATAGTGAGCAAGAAGGCAGGCCCTTATGCTTATTTCCTTTCTGTTTGCACAGAGTCCCAGGAAGTGAGTTGGTGAGTCTGTCACAAAGGCCTATTTTCTTAGCAGGTCCTTCCTTATTCATGGGCTTTGTGTGAAATGATGTATATAGGACCTTTGACTTAGAGGTAAGGTAGGCGATCCCTCTTCTTTCATGGAAGAGGAAACTGAAGCTGAGAAACCTGGAATGACTTGCTAGCAACAGTGGCCTGGTAACAGTGGAGTCAGAGCCTGGGACAGTAACACCAAGTAAGGCGCAGCTTTCATAACTCCTGGACCTGCTAAAGGATGATGGATTTGTGTGTAATTGGTGATTATTTTTGTCCCTGCTAGTCAGCATCTACTGTCAAGGCAGAGCACAGCGATCAGATTCTTCCAAGCTCATTTCTTAGTCATTGCACAGTGAGCGCAGCCCGTGCTTTTGAGTGGTAAGGAAGCAGAAGGAGTGCTCCATGGTGGAGCACTCACTGTCTAGGCCTCTCCCTCAAGCTTGCCAGCGCTAGAGGTACATTGCCAGCATTTCCTGGGGTGCCAGACCAGAAATGAGATGGGCCTGTGGGTGTGATGCTGCCCACCTGTCTCCTTAGCTGCTGGGGTACTGAGGCAGGAGGATGGCAGGTGCAGGCTATCTATGGAGTAAAAGGATAGCTTGAGTAACTTATCGAGATTCTGTCTCAAAATAGAGAAGGGCCAGGAGGTAGCTCAGTGGTAGCATGCTTGCCTAACATGTGAGAGGCTGTAAGTTCAGTTCCTAGGAGAGAAAACAAACTCAGATCAGAGGAAGCCCTAGGTGATGATGCGGTGGCCAGTGGTGGACCACAAGCAGCAGCTTGGTGCAGAGTTAAGGCCGTGCACTGGGGGCTCTAAACTCTGGCTTGGGCTTCAACGCACTCCTCTGATGGAGGCTGCTTTGGATCTGTGTTGAGACCCTACTTAACGTGTAAAGAAGCAGAACCTTGGAGATGTGACTTTGCCATAAAGAAGCATGCTTATTTCCACCCAGACAGAGCTGCTTCCTGTTACCTCCTGCTTGCCTCCCTGGGTGCAAGGTCAATAGCATTAGAATTTTCAGGCGCCAGCCTGGGTGGCCAACCTAATGGAGCAGAACAGTTCCAGCTCCAAATAATGGCAGACTTGGAGCGGGGCCCAGTGTAATTAAACCCTGGGGTAAAGAACTCGATGTCGGTCTTGATGTGTTTCAATGAGCAAACTTGAGGTAGGAGTCTCTGTTCCCAGCAAAGGGGAACAATGGCCCTGGAGACTTAGACCACTGTCTTAGAGATCGTTTGATCTTATATTAAATTTAGACCATTCTAGAAGAGATATGGTTGGTTTATTTTTATGTTTATTTTGGTGGTGGCAGTACTAAGCAAGGTAAAATTTAGTGTTTCTCTGCTTATTAAAAGATTTCCCAGTAAGGCTACTTATGAATTTCCAGTAGAGTTAAAGACAGGATGACCTCATGATTCAAAACCCCCTAAAGACTTGAGGTTATGTGACCTCGAGCGGCTCCTTTGTTCTGTGCTCTGTTGTACTATGTGCGTTTAGTTTCTCAGTATTCTGTGTTTCCCTGGCAAGCGAACCCAAGCGGATAAAGGTGATAGCCTTGCAAAGGGTATGGTAAGGTGGATTAGCCGGCTTTCTGTGACTATGACAAAACCCTTGACAGAAACAGTGTAATGGGGGCTGTTGAGAGGGCTCAGTGGGTCAGGGCGCCTGCTGCCAAGCCTGATGACCCGAGTTCAAGCCCTGGGACCCACGTAGTGGAAAGATACAGCTGATGCCCAAAGTTCCTGTTTGACCCCCACACATGTGCTGTGGCTTGAACATGTGTGCGGGTGTGTGCACATAAATGATATCATAATTTAAATAATAAATGAATAACAATTTTAAAAAGGAACAGGGAAGAAAGGGTTTCTTTTGACTACTTCAGCCCATGGTAGACTTCCCATCCCTGTGGGGTTGAAGGGGGTAGGGAGTTGGGGGTCAGCAACAACAACACTACTGAATGCTGGTTGTATAGTCTCAGCCTGGGCTATATATACCGTGAGACTCTGTCACAAATAAAAAGACAAGGGAAAAGAGAATTCGGGGCGTGTTGGCAAATCTTCCCCCAAACCCACCCTATCATAAAAATTCAAATATGTACTAATTAGTTTAGTGTGAACTTGGTGTTCATTTGAACCCCACCCCTACCCACCCCCAGTGTGTGTTGTTGTGATGGAAACTGTGGTTTTGTGTGTGTTAAGGATTTGTATGCTTTGCTACCATAGTTTCCATCACAACAACACACAACAACAACAACAACAACAACAACACATCTTTAAAAATACAGGACAAATGAACTGGAGAACAGTGGAACTAGTTGCCTAATAAGGGATGAGAAAAACACAAAAGAAAAGTGTGCACATGATTTGTTTTGAGACAGGTCTCCCATGAGCCATGGTTGGCCTGGACCCCACTGTGTAGATGGCCAGGGCTACAGCTCAGCAGTGTAACCTATCCCTGTGGTTCATCTCCGGCTTTAGTTTTCCCCGTCCTTTTAAATCCCTGTTAATCTATGTTTTAAATGTATGCCATCAACGTACTTCTAAAAATCAAGACTATATAAAGGGTCATAGCAGTGTGGTGGAACATACCTGTACTCAAGCACTTGGGAGGCCGGGAAAGGCCGGTCTTGACGAGTTCAGCCTGGTCTGCAAAGCCTATGTTGTTGTTGTTGGAGACTGGACTTGACTTACTAAGGCGTCGAGGATGGTCATGAATGCTCATCCTCCTGCCTCTACCTGTGAGCACTGGGATTATGGGCATGAACCGCCCACTTGTTCCTGATTCATATTCTGTTAGGGTTCAGACCCAGGGTTTTGTGTGTGCCAGGCAGGCACTTTACCAACTTAGTTAAATCCCTAGCACCTTTCTGTATATGATTGTCTGTTCTTTTCAGCCTTGCACAAATGGTAGCAAAGCATATCAAGTCTTTGTTGTTTTGCTTTTTACTTAATAACGCATTCTGGAAACTCATCCCTTGTTGCTTATACATGTACATATGTAGTTTTCAACTGGACACTTAGGTATTTTTAGGTAGTTCTGTATTGCCTAAACTCATAGACAGTATTTCATATTGTTAGAAATACATCTTCAGTATCCACTTCTAGGAATTGGGTCATTGGGCTCATTCCTCTGTTTAGTTCATGGTCACAGGGTCAGAGATTACAGCAGACGAGAACTTTGTTTTCTTCCAGTTCTAGAGTCTGGAAGATGAAGTCTCGCAGGGTGGAGACTAGCGAGACTTCTTGCTGGATGACAGATGACTTCTCTCTGTGTCCTCATGGGCACAGGAATTCCTGCTGTGTTTTATTGGTATTTTTTCTTCTTTCGTGTAGATACCAGCTGCATTGGATTAGAGCGTCAGTTGATGATAATGAGGTCATTTGATCTGCATCAAGGCCCCTTGTCTCCTGGGAGTGAGCACTTTGACATAGGATGGGGGGCGGGGGTTGGAGGAGGACACAATTCAGTCCTTAATCTTGGAGACAGGGCAGCCCAGGCTGACATTGAACTCCTCATGCCCCTGTCTTTGGCCCATGAGTGCTGGGATTACAAGACATTTTGCATTTCTGCTGGCAATATGTGGAAGAGCTCAGTCTGTACTACACATGGACTGGTGGGCTTTTGACTTGTCATGTGGTAGATGAGAAGTAGGATTCAGTACAGTCCTAATTAGCACTTAGTTTTCCTATTTTGTAGAACTGTATTTATCTTTAATGATCTGAAGTTCTTCGAGACAGACTGTAGACCAGAGCTGGGTGGCAATGTAGGAAATCAGGTGCTGCTGTCAGCCTCGGGCACAGGCCTGTGATGGCTGAACTATCCCCATGGTGGCAGGCCTAGTCTCATGGGACTCAGCACCCTGTCTCCATGGAAACTAGTCTGACAGTGCCCATGGGGCCTAGAGATTATCCATGAACACCACTGAGAGATACTAGCAATGAAAGACAACCGTGGGTACCCTCCCCCACTCAGAGCTGCTGCCCAAGTGTTCCCTCCCGTCTCTTCACCAAGAAGAAGAAATGGGATGCCTGTATGTGGACAAACAGAAGCTTCCCTAGGACTGTGCTTCCCTAGGGGAGAGGGACAGCAAGGAGGTGGCTCCATCTCTGCACTCCAAGACTGTGGGTGGCCTGTGATTGCTAGAGGGCCCTGTGATGTGTTTATAAAAAGATAAAGGGGGGGGGGAATGTGTTTTATGGAGGTATGTCAAGTAAGGGGGAAAGGGGGTGTCTCAACGGGCCCATGCTGAGGCGTCCTTTACCCCTGAGGGACCAGCCACATGATGGCATAGTATAGAATAGAGTTTATTTAGGGCATGGGGAGGGTAGTAGAGGCAGAGAAAGGCAGAGAGAGTAGAGAAGTAGAGGCCATGGAGAGAGAGAGAGGGGAAGGGAATGGGGAGCAGGCGGGAACAGGAAGGGAAAAACAAGAGAGCAAGGAGTGGGTGAGCAGACCCTTTTATGGTGAGTCAGGCAGGCCTGGCTGTTGCCAGGTAACCATGGAGCAGAGCTATAGCGGAGTCTCTACTGCAGGAGACTGCCTTTCTCTGATTCCCTCCCTCCCATCCCACTCTTGGTTCTTGAGCTCTTGAAGGAGAAGTCACACTAGGGCTCCAATGCAGTGATCGTCAGGCAGGATTTATTTTTAGCAGGCTAATAGGCAAAAACAAAACAAAACCAAACCAAACCAGTATAATGGCCTTCCTGACTTGATTCCTCCTGTCTTCAGTCCTAGAGTGCTGTTTGTCTTAGAAGCTGCCATTACTCACAGTTCAGTCTGTTACAACTGGATGCAGGAATATATAAGAAGGTGAAACTACTCGTGAAGCTGAGCCGTTTCCCAGGGAGGGGAAAAGGACACTGGTGACTTTCATATGTTCCCTGGGGGTGGGCCCAGAGACGAGCTGTGACCAGCCGTTTTTCTCAGAGTGTGGCCCCCTGACCTACTTAGCTTGGCTCTCGTGACCATAGATAGGACTTACTTGGTTTAACTCTCACATGTTTAACCATGGCGATGATGCTTCTGCTCTGGACGCTCTGCTCCTGCAGTGGGGAAGACAGGACAGAGAGCTGAGAGGGCTGGAAGGATTCCGCTGCTGCTGCCGCCGGTTCCTCAGGGTCCCTTTCTCCAGAGGGCAGCCCTGTTACTTCAGTTCCTGCCCCCCTCTTCTTCCTCCTCCTCCTCCTCCTCTTCCTCCTTCTCCTTCCTTTTTTTTTCTCAGACTGCTTCTGACTTTTCATATGCAGTCAGGTTTTGTTTTTATTTATTTTATGTATATGAGTACATTGCAGCTGTCTTCAGACACACCAGAAGAGGGCATCAGATCCCATTACAGATGGTTGTGAGCCACCATGTGGTTGCTGGGAATTGAACTCAGGACCTCTGGAAGAGCAGTCAGTGCTTGTTAACTGCTGAGCCATCTCTCCAGCCCGCAGTCAGGGTTTTTGACTCAGGACATGGGTAGACAGTGATCAACCGTGCACAAGAACTTGCAAACATCTTCATGTATGTGTTAGGTACAAAGGAAACTCCAGATCCCCAAATTCCAAAAGACAGCCCAGTGAGCTAAAGCTGGCCAATAGGAGGGTTTCTGGCTGTTAGATAAAAGCCAGCATTTTCCAGGAACTTGTGAAACTGGTTCTCATCTACCAGAGTCATTTCCCTTACCTCTGGCAGAAGGGATAAATGTACCAGTGTTGCCTATTAGCATATCAAAGTACATGCTGGCCTCCAGGCCCCCCTCCGCCCTACCCCCCAGCACAAGTACCTGTTACATATTTCAGAGTCCAAGCTAGCCCTTCTCACCTTTTCCCCCACCCTAAAATCCCTCTAGCTCATGTCTTCCCTCCCCTCAGCTGCTCTTTCTGTTATCCCTGTCCTCCATATGTTGGCTCTCTGTTCTGCGCCTGCTTCTCTGACCATGTTCTCTCTATTTCTCTATTCCGTATCTTCTGCTGTTCTCCCCTGTATTGCAGACAGCCCTGGCCTGGTTCAGTCTAATACTGTCTCTGCTCTGGACTCTCCCAGATGCCTCTGACTGTTCTCTCTCTGTCTATCTACAATATACACCTTCCCCATCCCTGCTCCCCTCACACCTCACCACCTGCAGTAGGTGGAGAGTTGGCCCAGAGGTCCTGAGAGCAGGAGAGCGGGGGCCCACCCCTCACCTGGCGTATGGCTGGATGTGGTTGAGTCACCCTGAGGACATGAGAATGGAGAGCTGGCCCTGTCCCTTGGCAGCTGCTGCATTGGGTGCGCTAGCCAGGCAGTGCTGGAGATCTTGCCCTGGTGGTGTGGGTGACCAACTCAGATACCACTCAGGCCCAGATCCAGGGTTTTGAGTTGGTCTATCCCAACATCTACTACTGAGCAAGAGAGGGGCCAGTCCTGCAGATCCAAAGCTGCAGGATCTCCATGACACAGGCCAACAAGAGGATATTTGAGAGGAATCCCAATAAGGATCCAATATTGATAGTATAGCAAGAGCCAGTGGCCTTGAACCAGACCAGTGAACATTTACACGTAAAAATGTGTGAACAAAAGGGTGTACTTTGGGAAACACTGTGACACACCATGGATTCCATGAGGAGAGGGAGGTTCCAAGGGTGCAGGGTGGGTATGAAGGGATGGGGAGATGAGTAGGGTTAGGGTTCATGATGGGAAATTCACAGAGAATCAATAAAAGGTAAAACAAAACAAAAGCAGAGCTTTGAAAAAGAAAGAAAAGAAATCTTTCATAACCATACCATGGAGTGATTTATACAGTGTGGAGTACGAAAATCAGAAAGCCACTCGGTAAAATCTGTGATTTTATTTTATTATCTGATGCTCTAAATAGGGAAGTTAGAATGAGGGTCGACAGTTCACTTTAAAGATGCTGTCTGACCGCTTGCCGTGGGCTGATTGAGACTTTCAGTGAAGGTTGGTGACAACAGAACTCTAATCTGAAGTTCAAATGTCCAGGAAAAGAACACTGTTCTTGGAGGGACACCTCCTCCTCATCAATGCCACTGCTTAGTCCAGACCTCCTGATGTTTTGCTCAGGTCACAGGGACCCCAGGGACCACACAGGAGCCAATTCTGATGTAAACACACAAGGGTCTTTATTACAAGCTCGAAAGCAAAGACTCTCATGTCACCATCATGTCATGTCAGAAGTGAGAGCTTCAAGTCTAGGGGTGTGGGTTGTTTTGTGGTTACAGCAGCTTGGGTAATTTCCATACGGCAGGTCAGCAAGTTAATATTTTAAAAACTGCATTTTTGGCATAATCTGTAGGAACCAAACACCTGACAAACAGGACAGCTAGTTTATCTGGCTCTGCATGATGTCTTAGGTTATCTGTAAGTACTTGACCCTGCTGGTGTAGCCTGACTGACTGTTACCAAGGAGGGGCTGCCGTAGGAAGTTTGCTCAAGTAGACTTTGTGGTTTCCTTCTGGAATTGGAGTTGGTTGGGCTTTACACCATCAAACTGACAAAATCAGTGTTGAGTGATCAGGTCCCATTGGGTCTCTGGTCCTAGAGGAGTGGAGATGGATGGGAGGACATAATTTTAATTTTCCCTTCCCACAGGTGTATGCTAAGGTGCCTTCGTGTGTCAGGGACAGGGAATCTTCCTGGGAGCCAAGAGGAAGTCTGGCAGATAACAAGGAGATGTTTCTCAGTGTCAGCCCAGCTGGGAGGCATTCTGCTAGAGACACATGCTCCTTCTCCCCGATAGAACTAAACGTGTATGTGAGCAACTTAGCTCTTAAAAAGTAAGACAAAGTCATGTGTTTTTATAGAACTTGGTAAAAATAGTCAGATGTACACATTCTCTCTCTCTCTCTCTCTCTCTCTCTCTCTCTCTCTCTCTCTCTCTCTCTCTCTCTCTCTCTCTCTCTCTCTCTCTCTCTCTCTCTCTCTCTCTCTCTCTCTCTCTCTCTCTCACACACACACACGCACACACACACACACAGAGTTGCACACACACAGTTTTCTGGCACCTTCATCTCTCTGGGCCTGGTCCACTTTGGCATCTCCATTGTCTGGGTGGTCTGTTCCCATCTTGCCAGCATCTGCTCCTCTCTGTCTGTCGCTCTGGGTATCTTCTCATGTCTGCAGGGGTGTTGAGGCTCAGCAGACAACTGCAGATCCTTGTCACCTTGACCTTTGTGCTCCAGCGTCCTCTTCTGCTTGTCCTTTGGTCATGTCAGTGACAGTGGTGGGATGTAGGCCCTGAATGTAGGGATACTGAGGTGATCAGAGGTGGGACTTAACCTCTTCACACGGCTTCTCTTTTCTCAGTGAGTGAAATTGCACATCATTGAATACTTGGGAGTATGTGTGTGTGGTGTCTGTTTATATCTTTTATCTATTTAACAGTATTTTCCTCTAGGTTTTTGAAGATTCATTCTTATCCATTTGTGTTTCTCTGTCTGTGGGTGTGGATGTGCATGAGCACGTGATGTCCAAAGAGGGCATCAGGTGTCCCTTAGCATCCTTCTCTGCCTGCCGCTGTGAGACAGGTCTCTTCCTGAACCTGGAGCTTGAATCTCCGCTCGGCTAGATGTCAGCAAATCTCAGCAAATCCTTCTGTACCCACCTCCCTTGCTGGTGGGGTTGCACATGTTTGTAGGAACTGCCTGACTTGTTGCATGGGACCGGTCTCCAGTTGCATTTGTGGTGGAGTTGTGCATAGTGGAGTCACTTAGGGAGAATCCCATGCTTTTCCTAACATAGCAGATGTTGCCCTGGGCTAGGGCAGTCGGGACGGCATGCCTTGCCCTTAGACTGCCCTGATAGTTTAAAGATGGTCTCTCTTGCTCTGAGACAGTTTTACTGTGTAGTCCAGGCTGACCCTACGCTCATGGCCCTCCTGCCTCAGTATCTCGAGAAAGCGCTAGCGTTACAGGCCATGCTGCCATGCCCTGCTTTAGAGCTGTTTGCTCCTTAATGTCACCTCTTTAATTAAATGAGGCAATTTGGGTTGATGGGTAGAATAATAAGACTCCTTCATCAGATACAGAAATAGCTCAAGCTCCATTAGCACCTTGAAAATGGGTAATCTAGTAACTACTGTTGCCAAGGCAGAAATGAGGCAAACCATGAACGGGGTGCAAGCTGTGTGTGGTAAATGTATTTCTTTGGGGTGCCTTATTAGACAAGAGATCCAATTATAGAACTTAAAATTACAGAACTAGAATTCCTCCTGCATCTCAACATCTTTTCTTGTTTTCCATTTGCAGGGTGAGGTTAATGAAATATGCCGGTTACCCATAGTTAAGGGTATAAGGTGTGTGTATGGTACCCTAGACATGGTCAACCTGGAAGACATTCTCCAAAGTGAAGCCACTGAGGTTGTCTATTGCATGATTCCTTTTTGTGTGCTATATGCAGAGTAGGCAGCAAGCCTCCTTGGTCCACCTTGGTAGGTGCCAACAGGACCCTTAGGTTCACATATCACAGGGGAAGAGATTGGGTATGGGCACGAGGCATGCATAGCTAAACAGTCGTGGTTAAACCATGTGTGGTTCTGTCAGACTCTGGACTCTGGGCAGTCTTATTGCTTAGACAGCCTATTTTGTTCCTGCTTGCCACATGGGTGAAGAACCTGTTTTGGGGATGATCTTTCTGTATGTGACACTGTTCTGAACTGTGATTCCAGTAACCCACAATTGTCCTGGTGACGCTGGAAAACTTTTGTTCCTCTTATCTTGGTGTCTTCAGCCAGGGTGGAGGAAGATGCCAGGCTTTAGGTGGACATTCCTTAAGTGGTTCACACGCAGACTTGAGCAGGAATCTGAACCCAAGTTTTCAAAGGAAAGGTGCAGCATGAAGGCAGAGCTGCGGGCGTTTGTCCTGCATTAGCCACTCACTTAGCCAGGGCCAGGTGAAGAGTTGGTGCTTTAGAGCAAAAGTCTCCTCTAAGTCCCTGTCTTTTTTTTTTTTTTTAAAGATTTATTTATTATATGTAAGTACACTGTAGCTGTCTTCAGTCACTCCAGAAGAGGGAATCAGATTTCATTATGGATGGCTGTGAGTGACTATGTGGTTGCTAGGATTTGAACTCAGGACCTTTGGAAAAGCAGTTGGTGCTCTTAACCACTGAGCCATCTCTCCAGCCCCTATGTCCCTGTCTTAAGCCCATCAAATTAACCATCTTAACACGAGTGGTTCAGTAGCGTTAAATACATTGAGAGTACACAAGTTCCAGCTGTGTGTCACTTTGTAGCATTTTATTCCTAACAGTCTATCCTTTTGCCCATTCACAGTTGCTCCCTGCCTCCTCTATCCCAAGCAGCCACCAATTTGTGTTCTGTTCTCTCAACTCTGGACACCTCATATAAATGATAATAAACAATAATACATTCCCTCTGTCCTTGTTTCTTTGGTTGACTCATGTTTTTGGCACCTCGCTCCAGCATATACTGTTGTTTCCACAGCATGCTCACATGTGTCTTTGCCGTTTGTTGATACACGTTTGGGTTGTCTCATCTCTTGGTGTTTGTGTTTCTTCTTTGGGACGATGTCATCTCTGTTTTGAAGATTAGGTTGTGTTTTCTTTTTTGAGTTGCAGGAGTTATATATTTCGGATATTTTATCTTTAACAAATAACACAAACACTTGTGTTCTGTAAGCTCTCTTCTTTCCTGCACTCTCTGGATCCTTCCATTCTCCTCTCCTTTGCTCCCCTTTGCTTTCCTCCCTCCCCTCTCTCCCTATCCTTCCTCCTCCTCCTCCTCCTCCTCCCTCTGACTCTTTTCTCTCCCCTCTTCTTCCTTCCGCTTCCCTCTGCTTGTCTTTTCTCCCCTCGGCGCTCCTCTCCCTTCCCCTCTCCTTTCCTCCCCTTTCTCCCTGCCCCTTCATTGTTTCTTTGTTCAGTTAAGTACAGTTTCCCGATGCCTCTTTGTTGGTTTTTGCTTATACTGTATATCTAAGAACTCATTGCCAAATGCAGGGTCATAATAAATTAATTTTACTTATTTTCTAAAAGATTTGTAGCTTAACTTTATGTGTAAGTCACTGATCCATTTTGAACTATTTTTATGCACCCCTGTGCTTTGTCTGTGCTCTTCCCATGTGTAGACATTGCCTGCTACATGGGTTTATCTTCTTGTTCTCAGTTATAGTCATGACACTTACTTATGTGTTTTGTTTTGTGTTTTTGAGACAGTCTCACTTTGTAGCCTTGGCTGGCCTGGAACTTGCTGTGTAGACCAGGCTAACCTCAAACTCATTGAGATCCACCTGCCTCTCCTTCCCAGTACTGGAACTAAAAGTATATATGTTTTACTATGCTTGAATATATGCATTTGAACATTTTATTTGTTATTGTTCATATATATGGTATATATTATTGGTTATATATACACATACATACATACATATATACATGCATACATTTGAATATTTTATTTATTTACTTATTTATTTATATGGGTTTTTTGCCTGCATGTATGTCATGTATCACACATGTACAGTGCCCATGGAGTACAGAAGAGGGTGTTAGATCCCCTGGGACTGGAGTTACAGCTGGTTGTGCGTGCTGGGGACTGCTTTGGGAGAGCAGCCCCGTGTTCTTAACCACTGAGCCACCTCTCCAGCCATTTGGTTTTGTGTATTGGTTGGTTGGTTGGTTGGTTGGCTTTGTGGGGCATGTTTTACATCCAGGCTGTTCTAGAATTTGCAGTGATCCTCCTGCCTCAGCCTTCCCAATGCTGGGATTACAGGTGAAGTCTCCTCACCCTGGTTATACATTTTTATTTGTTTTTGAGAAGAGTATTCTTACTCTAGCTTTATTTGGCCCAGAACTTCCTATGCATCTCAGGCTTCCTTAGAACTCACAGAGCTCCACCTGCTTCTAGGCCTCCGGAGTGCTGGGATCAGAGGTGTGTGCCCTTTTCCAGATTTGCCACACTTATTCCTGCCATTTGCTTCTATTTGAGCTGAGTTTCTTGTTTCTCTTCCCCAACAACAGGATCGTGGGGTTGATAGCACCATTTTTCAGAATCCCAAAAAGCTTCACCTAACTATTGGGATGTTGGTACTTCTGAGTGATCAAGAGATCCAGCAGACGTGTGAGATCCTGCAGCGCTGTAAAGAGGAATTCATTAAGTAAGTAATAGGTAGCAATGAGGAGGGAGGTCAGCCCAGGCTGGGCTCTTCTCATTATCCCAGGCTTGTCTGTAGATGAGCGAGCTGGGTGACACGGGGATTTTATTGTTTGCTTATTTGTTTATTAAAAAGTACAAACGTGTATACCCACGCAGTGACACACATGTGAAGGTCAGAGGCAGCCTGCGGGGCTCAGTTCTTTCCTTCCTCCGTGTACTTCCAGGGATCAACCCCAGGTTCACACATGGCAGCCCAGTACCTTTACCTGCTGAGCCATCTCTCCAAGGCTGTGTCAGAAGATTTGTATGGTTTCGCTGGACTGAAATCACAGTATTGGCAGAGCTGGGATCCTTTTCAGTTCTCAGGAAAACTATCTATTTTCTTGTCCTCAAGGCCTAGCTTTTAGAGGTCTTTCATATTACTTACGTGGTGGCTTCTTTTCCCTGCCTCTAATTCTAATGTGGCAGTTTTTGCACCTCCCGTTGTCCCTGTTGCTGTGACTGCAGCAGGAGCAAGCTGTTGGCCTTTAAGGACTCTGACTTGAGTGAATGCATCTATATAATTAAACTGGTCCCTATTACCAAGCCCCTTACCCAAGACATGGAAGAGAGTAGGGCCTGGTCCTCCGGGAGGGCCTGCCACAGTAGTGCAGACTGTATTGCAGCACTCCTTTGTGAAGAGGAACTGACAGATCTTCCCATCCCTGTTGTCCCCTCCCCGCTATTTCTGCCCCCCCTTCTCTGTTTCTGGTTACTTATGAATAGCATAGTCTCACTGTGCTGCCTCAGCCTCTTGAAGAGCTGGGATTTTCTGTTGCCTAGGCTACTCTCAGATTCTGAGGCTCAATTAATCCTCCAGGCTTAGCTTAGTGTTAGGATTATAGGTGTGCACCACTATACATGCCTCAAATTAAAATATGAAGAGCAGGAGGAGGGGGGAAGAGGAGGAAGGTGAAAAGGGGGGAGAAGAGGAGGAGGGGAAGAGGAGGAAGAGGGGGAAGAAGAGGCAGAGGGAGAAGAGGAGGAGAGGGAAGAGGAGGAAGAGGGGGGAAGAGGAGGAAGAGGAGGAGGAGGAGAAAGAGAAAGGCAGCTGTGGTGACGGACACATGTAGTTCCAGGGGGCTAAGGGAGATTTGAGGCTCACTTACATGGTATGGTGGCATGTGCCTGTGAGCCCACAACTTGGAGATGGAGCCATAGAGTAAATGTAGGTATTTTTATTTTAGTTAATAAGAATCTGAAGTCATGCATGGTGGTACACACCTGTCATCCCAGGCCTCTGCTTCTAGCTTTGCTTCCTAGTGCCGGGGTTAAAGTTGTGTGTCATCACTCCTCCTTGTCAGTTATCCATTTTCCATTGTCACTTGAAGACAAGAGAGCTACTTGTTCACGGGTTTTCTGAGTCTGGGTCTTCTTGTGTAGCTCAACCTTACCTCTTCCTTTCGATCCCCTGCCTTAGCCCCTGAGCATTAAGCTATCTGGCCTGTACCACCAGTCTCCACAAAGTCAGTATTTTTCTTGACCATAATCAAATACTGGTTGAGTTTTACAGTGAGCCTGTTCTTTTGGTTCTTATTCTTGCTCTGTGGCAGACATGGTTATTTTATTTTTTTGAAACAGGGTCTCTCTATAGCCCTGGCTGTCCTGGAACTCACCATGTAGAATCAGGTTGGCCTCAAACTCACAGAGATCTGCCTACCTTTGCCTCCCCAATGCTGAGGGATTAAAGGTGTGCACCACTACATTCATTTTATTTTTTAAATCTTACTTAAAGCTCAAAATAATTTAGTGTCCATCATTAGATAGTTGCAATTTTCTTTGTATAAGATAAAAAAATATTTAAAGGTCTCACACTTCAATGTATTCCCAGTTCTCCTTTTGCTCAACTGAATTTAAAGTAGCTATACTTTCCTGGCTGCCGCTGGGATAATCCTAAGGTATAGAATTAGATAAAATATTTATGTAGCAAAGTATTTGTTCTTCTTGCCTTAAGAAAGTCAGGCCACAGGTTTTAATCACTGGGTTTTAATCCTAAGCTGTGGGCAGACCTAGCGAGTTCTTCCCTTTTGTGTACTTAGTGACTTTCGTGACTTACTGCCAAATTGGAGCCTGGAAGCGTGTCAGAGAGTGTGCCGGGAATAAAGAGCAGTCCTAATAGTGCTAAGCCTCTGACATGACAGGATGAAAACGGTAATTGTGATTTTTCAAATTCAGCAAAGCTTTTGAAATAGGACAAAGTTGCCCTGCCAGAAATCTGCAACGCATGCAGAAAGATGTTTAAAGATGCTGTTTTCAGAAGGTTGGGAGGACTGGAGACCAGCAAGCAAAACACTCAGGCCTCCCAGGGCTCTCCTCCTCCCCTGTGTGCTGTGTGCACTTGTTAAAACATTTACAGGGCGAACTCACATCTCCCATGTCAGACGAGGGTCAGAGTCAGGAGTCTGCAGTGCTTAGGGCAGGGCCAGTTGCCCCAAGTAAAACAATGTATTTAAACTCTGGTGAATAAATTGTCTTTTGTTCTCAGCCACCTTTGTCCTTTGGTCTCAGGCTTTGCCATAGGTACATAGGAAGAACGCCACTGTGTAATGGCATTTCTAACCCAAACCTGCTCTGCTGTAAAGACCTCAAAATAAAATGGTCAAAGGGAAACACTGAAACTAAGAGGACCGGTGTAGACTGGACTGTGGCCTAATGTGATGGCATTTCAAGTTGGAATATTAAAGTAAACATGACTTATACTGGAGTTGATAAAGCCGCAGGCAGCTCTTGGGTATTTGAATCTAGAGGTAGCTGTTGAAACTAACGGGTGCTCTCTAACCAGAACCCAGATATTTGTGGAAATTCTTAAGGTTAAAGCTCATGCAGCTTTATAGATTTTGAATGAATTTTTCAGTGTTGAGGAAACTCTGACACTCAAATGTGTCCCTTGTGACTGTTCCCTGTGGGATGTAGGACAGAAACAGGGCAATGGCCCTGAGTATTTGCTTTCACAAACATGAAGCAGTCCCTTGTCAACTTCAGCATCTGTCTCCTGAAGAGGCAGAAAATAAATAAATAAATAAATGGCAGAGACCCTCATGGGCAAGGGCTTCAGCAAGTAAATCTAAGAGGGACAAGGGGGTGGGCAAGAGAAGTGAGGCGTGGACAGATGGCAATTTCTAATTATTGCTTCAGATGCCGTCTTCTAGCCACTAAGACAGCATTGATGAGGCTTCTCAACTCACGCTCTTTAACCTTTCTTTCAGTAAGTCATTGGGGAGCTACCGTCACAGATAAGCCCGTCGCGCGTTTACCAGCTTCTGATCTCGGCCCTCCACCCCATTGCAAGGGGTTACATTAGTGTATAAGGAGGACGTGTGCTGCTCAGAGATGGGGCTTGCCTGGCAGGCCTCAGCACCAAGGAGAAGAGCAAGAGAGGGAGAACTGGGGCTTGCAAATCAGCATAGTCAGTAACTGTGCTTACACATTAAGATTTGCTGCTGTTTGATGACATCAGTGCACTTGAACAAGTTCTACAAAGACACCTACCAATTCATGGTAGTTATTACCTGGTAAGAAGTAGTTGGACAATCTGCATAGTGCTCACCCTGCAATGTCAGTGCTTGGGAGACAGAAGTTTGCTTCAGGTTCAAGCTGTCTTGGGCTACATACTCCTAACACTACATGAGCTACAGACACAGTGTGACCTGTCTCATAAAACAACAAAACACAGGAGAGAGTTCGGGCTCTCAGTCCACGAAAACTTAGTCATGTAAATCGTAATGAGGCTAAGCAGCACCTTCTAACAAACTCTGCAGGTGGGAAAAGGTTCACACAGCTCCTCCATGAGGCATTAAATAAAACCTGGTAAGAAGGTGGTAGTGCTGACCTAACTATGCAGGGTTAGTATTTAACTTTTTTATATTAATATGCGTATGTGTGCCTATGGGGTTCCTGTGCCATGCATGCTTGTGGAAGTCAGAGGACAGCTTTCAGGAGTCTGTCCTCTCCTCCCACCTGGTGGAGGTGGTTCCTGCTGTCCTGTTACCCCAGACTAGCTGGCCAGTGAGCAGAGCTTCTGGGCTATTTCTCCGGTTTCCCTCCCATCCCATGGTAGGCATGCTGGGATTGCAGATCTGTGTATCGGCCTTTCTTACATGAGTTCTGGGGAACAAGCTCAGCTCATCTGACTCGACTTACACACACCCTGGCTAACCATCTCACCAGCTCCACCACAGTTTATTTTATTTTATTTTATTTTATTTTTTTGGTTTTTCGAGACAGGGTTTCTCTGTACAGCCCTGGCTGTCCTGGAACTCACTTTGTAGACCAGGCTGGCCTCGAACTCAGAAATCCACCTGCCTCTGCCTCCCGAGTGCCACAGTTCATTTTTAACAGCATTAGGAAAGCTAGGAACAGCACACACTTCTGGTGAAAGACCAAAGCAAGAGGATTGTTTTAGTTCAGAAATTTGGGCCAGCCTAGGCAACTCAATAAGACCCCGTCTCCTTTTGTTTTTGTTTTTTTTTTGAGACAAGATTTCACCATGTAACTCTGGCACACTCACACGCGCACACACATATCAATCAATCATACAAACAAACAGACAAACAAAAAACCCAAACAGTGACTTGGCTCAGCAGCTGTGGTTGGCTGCACTACCCTTCCCTTGAAGTGGTTCCCTAGGAAGGGGCTTGCTTGCATAGATGAGTCTGAGGCGGCTTTTCATTAATGTTGCTGGGTGCTCCTGGAGATGTGTTCTTGGTATCCACATCGTCTATTGCTAGTGAGTGCCTCCTGTAACTTGAAGAAATGATGAAGAGGGAAGGGCCAGCACATGGAATGATGTTGCCAATCATGTCATCCCTTAGAGCTCATCATGAGTATTGACTGGAACATGGTATGGTGCTGGAAATACTTGCCTGTATTCTACAGTTGTGGGCATTGGACAGTTATTAACCTGAAACTAGGACAGCTAGACTATGTTGCTGGAAAAAACCCACTAGCCAGTCCTTGTACCTCTTGACTGTGCATAGAAACCATCTTTCACAAGATTGCAGGTCCTTTGCTTAAAACCTAATGTTTTTTCCTTTGGCAGTGACATTTCTGGAGGCAAACCCCTGGAAGTCGAGATGGCAGGGATCGAATACATGAATGACGATCCTGCTATGGTGGATGTTCTTTATGCCAAAGTCCATATGAAAGATGGCTCCAACAGGTAGGCTTTTAATGTGTGCTTATTTGAGAGGTTCCTAGAAGTTGGGGGCCTTCAGCTTGCACGGCATCACCTCAAACTCACACCTTCTCCGTCCCAGCCTTCCAAGTACTAGGATTCCATGTTTGCACCAGTGTGCCTGGCTTTGTTCATGAAAACAAGTGTGCTAACACATTCAGAGAAGACAGGTTGTGACTGTTAGCCTAAAAGACTCTTTGAATAGTGAGTATTGATCATAACAGTCAATTTTTTATTAAAGTGGGTTGTGTGTTTTTAGCATAATTGGAGGTAGGAAGGCAGGTTCCATAGGTGATGTGACGGTGACCTGGCGAATACCGGGACAGTATGGGAATAACAATCACACTGCCATGGAATTGTTAAGATTAAGCTACATAAAATGTTAAGAACAAACCTACAGTGGTGGCACATGCCTTAATCCCTGAGAGCTCTGAGTTTGAGGCCAGCCTGGTCTACAGAGTGAGTTCCAGGACAGCCAGGGCTACACAGAGAAATCACGTCTTGAAAAAATAACAGTTAAGAACAGTCCTTGGCATGTGCGAGCATCATCTTCTCAGTCTATAATTCAGGCTGTTGCCTTATCTTTCTTTGAAAAATGTTTTTGTTACATCTATTTAGTGTGTGTGTGTGTGTGTGTTGGGGGGGGCTTCCGTATGGACAGAGAACGATTCACAGGAGTCTGTTCTCTTTGTCTGCCATGTGGGTCCCAGGGATCAAGCCCTGGGTGAGGCTCCGAATGGCAGCGGGCAGCAGGCTCCTGTGTTCGATCATCTTTTTACTTTTATTTTGGGAAGGTTTTGCTTGCATGCATCCCAGTTCACCTGGTGTCTGTAGAGGTTGGAAGGCATCGGATCTCTCCTGAGCTGGAGTTTTGGATGGTTGTGAGCTACCATGAAGGGGCTGGGAATCAAATCTGTATCCTTTGTAAGAATGTCTGTGTAAGACCCTATGGCCTTAGTATTGAGTGCACAGCCCCCCAAGACACAATTTGATGACAGATCGCTGCAATGGCAAGAGGTTTATTGTTCCGATGTGGGTGGGGTTCTCACCCTTGCAGGGGGAGTAAAAAAGCATAGCTCTTTTATATTCTTTTTTTCTTCTTCTTTGAGACAGGGTTTCTCTGTGTAGCCCTGACTGTCCTGGAACTCATTCTGTAGACCAAGCTGGCCTCAAACTCAAAAATCCGCCTGCCTCTGCCTCCCAAGTGATGGGATTAAAGGCGTGTGCCACCATGCCCAGCTTTTATACTCTTTTTATGGTGGGTTATTATGATTGGTCAGCAAAGCAGCAGTACATTTTGAACTTATGGGTCAGCTATTTACGTCACAGCTATTAAAGTCACGGGGAATTCTAGCAAGGTCCGGGCGGTTTGTGGTTTTTCTCAGGATTTAGTGCAAGGTGGGATAGGAGAATTTTTCTGGGAACTGCTAATCTTGTTTTGGCAGCTGCAGGCTTAGTCTGGTCATCTTGACCACTAAAACTGTATAGTTTGGAAAGTCCCTTCAGAGGGGGAATTTATTTTGGGTTCTGCATCTGGTACTATTAACCAACTCAGTCATCTTGAGAGCCCAATCCAGGCATTTCTGAGGCCAACCATTCATCATGCTATCACCATGTATTAAATAATGCAAGACCACTTGTGCACAGAGATATCCACTTTAAATAGGAAGTTTATTGGGGGGAGGTTATCTTTTTATATGGGGCAGAGTAGAGGGCTCGTACTGAATCAGAAATGTTTTTGAGAAAATCTAGGCAGACTCCCAAATTGATTTTCTCTTCTATAGAATCTCCTGTTGGTGTGTCTCGACGGGGTCTCCTGTGAAGATCTGGATAGCCTGGAATTCATTGTGTTTACTAGGCTCGCCTCAAACTCAGTATCAGGCCTCCTGCTTCTGTCTTCTAGTGCTGGGGTGGCAGCATGTGCCCGCATACCCAGCTTTCTCTAGGGTCTCCTGGGAGCTGCTCTTACATCTCTGTAGTCTCCATTAGAAGTGGGTTTAGAGGGAAAAAGAAGAAAAAGGCTATATTGTGTGTGTGTGTGTGTGTGTGTGTGTGTGTGTCTTATCCCAGAGTTTTCTCTTCTTTGATCCTTGGCATATGATTTAAAGATCATACTAATGAAACTACTGTAAATCCAGGAGCACATTGCTCGTTAACATTACCTCATATACAAAGTACAAAGGCATCCCCGTACAGTAATAGCAGGCTGGGACTTGATACATGACATTGATGCTTTACCTGTGTGTTCTAGGTTGTAACTCTTTAAATGCCTTCATGTTATTGTAATTCTACCATGAGCAGAGGAGGTTACTTTCCAGCAGTGAATGAACTAAGATAGAAGATAGTAGTTCTCAAACTTTCACAATCGCTTTGAGTTCTTAAAAGTTACGACACTTCAGAGAGCTTTTGTTTTTGTGTTGTATCTGTCGGTACTTAATCATTAATATTTATTATAATGATAATATATAAAATATATAATTTTATAATAAATAATTATTAATACTTATTGAAATTAAAACTTAGAGATTTAATATGTGTTAATTTCCTTAAAAATAATGATGGAGCTGTCTTTAGCTGTGGCAGTGCTACCCCTCGCCTGAGTAAGAGGGGAGCATGGGGCAGTTGGTGGTAAATAGCTCAGGTACCATCCAGTCTCAGATCCAGGGCTTTGAAGAAGCCCAGCCCAGCATCTGTCCCATCTATGAACTGCTGGAGCCTGTGAAGGGACTGTCCTGCAGGTCCTGCAGCTTTGGATCTCTGTGACACAGGGCAACCACAGGTTATCTGAGAGGAGTCCCTGTAAGGATTAATTGTGTAGCAAAAGCCAGACCAATGAACCAGACCAATGTCTCCTTGCAATGAACATTTGTGTGTACACATGTGTGAACAAAGGGGTATATTGTGGGACAGATTGTTTGTTTGTTTGTTTGTTTGTTTCCTTTTGGGAGGGAGGTTGTAAGGATGGAGGGTAGGTATGAGGGACAGAGAGATGAGTGAGTCTAAGGACAGCTAAGCCTACAGAATGAGGCCCTGTCTCAAAAACAAAAACAAAAACAACAAAGACAAGGAAAAGAGAAAGAATCTGTCTATGAAGTAGCTGAGTCTGATCAGCCACAACCTGCCTGTCAGTGTTCTTCCAAGTATAGATGGTGCTGGGTGGACAGAGACTGGCTCGGCGCCCAGCTCCTGCAGACAGCCTTCGCTTAGGTGTATAGGCAAAGTGCTCCATGCAGAACTACAGTTTCACCACAAGAATGTGAAGAGGATGTGTGTTCAAGGAGCGACATTCCAAGATAAATGATGCTGGCTCTTTCAAGCTGCAGATGTTTAGTGAAGACTGTTACTAGTAAAATAACCAGACGCTACCTCAGTCTCTGTGCTGAGGGGCTCCAGCTCT
>NC_034598.1:25450926-25452474 GCF_900095145.1 Mus pahari
TTTGTTTGTTTTGTTTTTCGGGACAGGGTTTCTCAGGACAGCCAGGGTTGCACGGAGAAACCCTGTTTAAAAAACAAAAACAAAAAAGAATCAAGGGGCTAATGAATGTTTATTTGTGGGATAATCAAAAGAGAACCTGGGGTAAATGACTGAATTGATATGTAAATAAAAGACGGGGTTTTGGTTTATAAGAGCTGAGCTGTCTGGAGATCTCTAGAGAGCAAACAGCTCTTTTAGAACTTTTCCTTGCAGCTGTGCTGATTTTGATTGGAAAACCCATGAGCTATCCAGGAGCTTTAAGAATTTTTCCTAAAGAGAGAGCTGTGTCAAGCAGAGAGCTACACTGAACAGACTGCAGAGCCAGGAGTTATCTACTGAGCGCTGTCTAGGGAGCCATCTTGAACAGACTACAAGGCTGTCATCCCCCACCCCATCTTTTGACTTCGATTCCTTTCTGTCGCTGCTCCGAAACACCCCTTCCTAAGAACCCCTTTCCAAGTCGAGGCTGGTCCTTGGCATTTTGAGGTTAGATCTTATATTATCACTGTTTATAAACTGTCCTCTCCCTTCACAGATAAGCTTTTTATTTTTTTAGCGAATTAAATAAAAATTAACCTGCTACCCCTGATTCCCCAGTTTTCCTTTCTAGAGTAAAAGTCACCAAGAGTCATTGTTTATATGTGTTACTTTAAAGAAATAGAATTTCATTATACTTTCCTGCAGTTTGTTTTCAGACAGGGTCTCATATAGCCTAGGCTGACTTTGAACTTGCTATGTAACCAAGAATGACCTTGAACTTCTATCCACCTTCCTGCTCCTCCTGAATGCTGGGAGGAAAGGCATAGGCCACTATGTCTAGGTTGATTGATTGATTGATTGATTGATTTTTGGTACCAGGATAGAGCCCAGTGCTCTCTACCAGCTGAGTCTTTTCTGCAGTTCCTCTGATGCGATGGGCTGAGATGCTGACAGTTTTTGCTGATGTCACCTCACTGTCCCCAGATAAACGCTGGGGTGCTTCAGGGGCTGTCTCCCTTCTTATGCTCTTCTGGCCTTTCTTGGCATCTTAATGAGCATGCTGCTTTTATAAACAAGAAGCAATTTAAGGGGACAGTTAACGGGGGCACACCTTCCCTGCCCCACCTCTGTAGTAACGACTGAACCCTGTGACTGCACGTTTGTCTCTTTGGATGACATGGGTTTGTTCCTCAGCTCCTGGCTTTTTAGAGTTCAGCAGTGACTGCTCTGCTTCTTGTGACCTGCCAAAGACTGTCATTTCTTCCTCTCTTGGCATGCCCTTCCTCCCCTGTCCTTGCTCCCAAGACTTCTGACTCCGGTGTGGCCATGAAACTGCTTTGCTACAGGTGTCCCCACTGCTGCCCGAGGTGGTTGTGCCCTCTGTCTCTCCTTCCTGCCGCTCTGTCTTCTGGTTCCTTCTCTGCCCTTTCCTAGGTGTAATGGTTTGTATATTCTTGGGCCAGGGAGTGGCACCATCTGGAGGTGTGGCCTGGTTGGAATAGGTGTGTCACTGTGGGTGTGGGCTTAAGA
>NC_034598.1:25452834-25454153 GCF_900095145.1 Mus pahari
CACCATGCCTTCCTGGATACTGCCATGCTCCTGCCTTGATGATAATGGACTGAACCTCTGAACCTGTAAGCCAGCCCCAATTAAATGTTGTTTTTATATGACTTGCCTTGGTCATGGTGTCTGTTCACAGCAGTAAAACCCTAACTAATACACTAGGGCTGTGTCCCAGGAGGCTGCTCACAGCTGTCTCCCTGCTGTTAATCCTCCTTCCATGCTGCACCTGTCCTGTGCTTTCACTACTCTTTCTGGTTTATTGACTAGCCCAGGCTGGCTCTGAACTCAGTATGTGGCTGAGGAGGACCTTGACTTCCTGCCTCTATCTTCCAAGTACATGTACCTAGCTGAAGGGTGCTGAACTGACCGTCGCATTCCTATCATTCGCCTCCAGTGCACTCCAGACTTGTATTACTGCCTGTTCTTAGACACACGTGCCTGAAGTGTCCTTCACACCTGATGTCCTGTGCTACACAATTAGAATGGCACAGTGTTAGCCCTGCCCTTGACATCAGTGAACAGAGGAGTCTTCACCGCTTCAGCTGCTACACTGCCTGGTCACCAACCCCAGACTTCAGGAACTTTCCTTCCCCCTCTCCTCTCCCGTGCATACCGCTTTTCTCATGGAATCTTCCGAGTTCCTGCTCGTGCCCCAGAGTGTCAGCAAATGTAGGAAATGTCACCATTTCCTCATTCATGGTGGGGACTGGAGGACTCGGACTCTGAAGGCAGACTGGCCTGTGCTGAGTTTTTAAAACTCATCTTTAACTAATTAAAATGGATTTGTGGGGAGAGGGATACTTAAGGTTAGCAGGAGGGTGACTATGATAAAGTCAAGGATGTGTACATACACGTGAAAATGTCATCATGAAACCCATTATTCTGTACACTAACTGAAAAAAACTATGAAAAAGGTGCTGACGAGATGGCTCAGTGGATAAAGGTGCTTGCGGCCAAGCCTGACAACTTGGGAGTTCAATTCCCAGACCTATGTGTTGGAGAGAGAGCTCTGACTCCCACAAGTTGTCCTCTGACCACTCCTCCACACTTGCGCTGTCACACATGTGGACCCAACTTGGCTTGCTCTCTGTGTGTGCTCTCTGACTCTTTCTCGATCTCCCCTCCTTCCTCCCCCCCTCACACACACACAAAAGATAAGAAAAGAAAGACATTTTTACATTAATAGGAAAATTGTTTCAGCGCTGGGATTGATTCTGAGGCCTTATACATACTAATCACATATTCTATCACTGAACAGCACCCCAGCCCCTGAAGGAGAGAGAGAGAGAGAGAGAGAGAGAGAGAGAGAGAGAGAGAGAGAGAGA
>NC_034598.1:25454198-25462374 GCF_900095145.1 Mus pahari
GAGAGAGAGAGAGAGAGAGAGAGAGAATGATTTTGGATTTGCCACCTAGAAGTTACATGACCTTGTTTAAGTTCCATAACTTGCCTCTGCTTAGCGCCTTCATTGGTGATTGAGTAACCATGTGCTGTGAAGGTGGCTCAGCGTGCTGTGCTGCGTGCAGTGGCCAGTGTATTGTCTGCTGTTCTTTCTCGATGGAAGTGGCCGCCCTGCCGTCCTGTCCACTGCCTCTTTCTTTTTTGCTCTCCTCTTTGGAAGCACTTTCTCCTTGCCAGAGTCAAAACGCAGAGATAGACATTGGGTCCCAGCGTCCCCGTAAGAGCTTGACTCGGGTCTGGCCATTGCCTCACACCCAGCCCTTCTTACTCCGTCACAGGGGTCCAGTAGCCAGCAGACTGTGACCCTTCACGCCTTGACGTCTTGCATGAACTGCTTTTTAATAACTTGAAGTGCCCATACTTTTCTGGTTTGTCTGTGAATCTTTATTAATCCTTCAAGAACATGCTTAAATCTATGTCTCCACAAAGTCAACTATGGTCATAAAACCAATATTGCACTGCAGTGACATCTCTTTCCCTCTCCTGGCCCTCTCCCCAGGGTCTTGTTTTGTGACCCATGCACTGCCCTGGAACTCTGTGTGTCTCATGTTTGCTTCAAGCTTATAAACCTGCCAGGCTTGGTGGCTTACATCCTTCATCTTACTACTTGGGAAGCAAAGGCAGCCTGATTGCTGTGAATCTGAGGCCAGCCTGGTCTGCAGAGTGAGCTCTAGGCTAGCCAGTTCTGTGTAGTGAGAATGGACTCACAAACAAATAAGCAAACAACAAACAGAGTTATTTATGACTCCCTTCCTCTGTCTCCTGGGTGGTGGGATGTCAGGCTTGTGCTACCGTAACTGGCTGTGACTTTTCCTTAATCAGACAGTGATCTCTGCCCGGGGCTGTGGCCCTTGCCACTGCTGGGCATGACTGGCTCAGAGCACACACTCCATTTGTGTTGAATCAGTGGTCAGGGGTCAGGGTTTACTAAAACTTCTGTGCTTCAAACTCCAGGCTGCAGGAGCTGGTTGATCGAGTGCTGGAGCGCTTTCAGTCCCTGGGACTCATCGTGAAAGAATGGACCAGTGTGAAACTGCATGCCACGGTCATGAACACACTGCTCAGGAAAGACCCCAATGGTAAGTCCCTGAAGAGCTGCAGCAGGGCAGCGACCAACAATGCCTCTGAGACTTGCTAGTGTTTTACATGAGCGGTGGCCAGGAGTCCCTGATAAGCCTTTTCTCTGGGGAACCCAGTGCATGCAGCAGGGGCATGCCTAGCATGCAGTTAGTTCTGTCACACATGGGGCTGTTAGATTTTGCATACAGAAATATGAGATATGGGTTGGGTACAGTGTAGGGTAAAGTGCTTGTTTAGTATGCATGAGGCCCTACTTTCAGCCATTGAGCATCTCTTCCCGAAGAAGGATTTAAGGTGCCCAGGTACATTTAACCCAAACAGTGCAGAGCCTCTCTCTCCCTGCACCTTGCCCGCTTCCTTTGATACCATCCACAGGGTCCCCCACTTGCCTGTAATTCACTGAATAGGGTGGGCTGGCTGTCCAGTAAGACCAGGACCGTGCCAGCCTTTCCCCCATGGGTTCTGGGGATTAAGCTTAGTGAGGCCCTCATACTGCAAGGCCAGCGCTTTCCTGACTGAGCGTCTCCCTACTCACATCGTCTGCTTTTTAAGTTTCTTTGGTATTGACTTGCTTCTTTCCAGGCTGCTCCTATTCTTTTTTCTTAGCAGGGAAGTTGTTTTGTTTGTTTTGCTTGTGTTTTTGAGACAGGATCTCATGTAATTCAGGCTGGCCTTCAGTTTGCTCTGCAGAAGGGACATGACCTTGAGCCCTTGATCTTCCACATATCTAGCGCTAGCTTTATAGGACTGTGCTACCGCGCTGGCTCTCAGAACTGATTTCAAGCTCAGGGGTATGCCTGAAGGTGGGGTCTTGTTCAGAACGCTTCCTATTCTGAGCTAGGTCAGGAGCTCCCACACACATAGCTAAACTGGGATGTGCTCATGCAGTTGTTAGACCTGGGACTCTGCAGACCTGTATAGTAGAAGATGGAACAGAGAAGTAGAAAGGAATGTGCATAGGTCTGCCAGAAGGCAGGAAAGAGTTGCAGCCTGACAGCATTCTGAAAGTTAAATAATCCTTGAGGGCCTTTGAATTTTCTCTTCCCTGTTCTCTTCTCTGTATTGAATTTTTACTTGAAAAGGACATGAAAAGCTATGTTACTCCCCCCCCCCCCATCTCCATTCCTTTGATAGTCTTCTGGCTGTCCTTTAAGAACATCTTTTGGGACATGCAACCTAAATTAACTCAGTCAGCTAAATTGCAGTTTTGTTTAGGCCAAGGTCATAGACTTGCTGCCTTCCCATGTAGAATGTAGGGATAGCTTTCATGGAGACACTCCCCCACCCCCAAGCCAATGTGGAAGGAATCCTTAGGTTAACCCAAAGCCTGGATGCCAGCAACTTTGAATAGTTTATATGTGAGCTTATATTGTGTGTTTTAACACAATGAAAATCACATGCTACGTATTTGGGGGTTGTAAAGCCCTGGAGGTGACTTAGTGGGAAAGAGATCCGTGGGAGAGCTGTCAGTTACCCAGTGTGTACAGTTAGTGCCCGAGAGCTCTGAAGGAATGAAGACACACGGGCGGTTGGCACTGCCGCATGGGAGCCTCCTATCCTGACTCGCAGCTGCTCCTCCTCGGTCCTCTGTTGCTTCCTAAAGCAGGAGGTGAGAAGTTTGCTAAGCAGCCTGGGGACCAACAGGGCAGGTACAAACAGCCTGCTCAGCTCCTCTCACACTGTCTCTGCGTTATTTACAGCGGAAGGCAGGTACAATCTCTACACAGCAGATGGCAAGTACATCTTCAAGGAGAGAGAGTCTTTTGATGGCCGGAACATTTTAAAGGTCAGTATGCTGTCGAGTGGCATGGTGGTCTTTTGGCCCCGAATGAGGAGGAAGCAAGGTATTGCCTTTTCACACTGACGTGCTTCCTTCTGCTTCTTGTGAAAGGACGCAAAACGTTGTAGTGTCAGAGAGAGGGTGATGGGGGAGACCTCTAGATCCATCTGGCTGTCCTTCCATCCTCTTCGCACCTCTAGAGTGTTTGCAGTCTGTGACTTAAGAAAGACTAACATTTCCCAGCTACTTTGAGACTTGGTTTGAACCCAGTGCGTTTCACTTTATACTCTAGAGGTTTGAGCTTGCGTTTTTAAAGTGAAAAATTTTTTTTGATCTAGTACATTTTCCCCTTCACCCACAGAGTTGCTTTCCAAGGTTAGTTCTAGTCTATTTTTACTCAGGAGCAGCCTGTGTCCTAAAAGTAGGTAGTCAGTGTCTTGACTGCTGAGACCTCACTGTTCTGAATCACAGTCATCTTTGAGACAGGAAAACGCAAGTTCTTCTGCCCTGCATCTCTGTCTCCTGCACACTGCCTCTATTGCAGCTGCAGTCAGGTGAACGTGCTGTGGCTCCTCTGGGCAGAGAAACAGACAGGCCATTGATGAGTCTCATATTTGCTGATGGTTTAGGTCACACAGTTTCAAGGCCATGAATGCTTTCTAGAGGTAGAGAGTGTGCACGTCTATTAGTCAGAGTTCTCTGGAGGGACAGAATTGATATTTACATGTTTATCTTGTATATGTCTATCTATGGATGGAAAGTTCAGGATAGCCATTCAGTCCATCTCAGCTGGTCTTCAGTACATACTGGAATCCCAGAGAAGTCGGTTCTGATACTAGCGAACTTGCCAACAAGAGTAAAGGCAAGCAGGCAAAGAGCAAAAGCATCCTTCCTTTGTGTCCTTTATATAGCCTGACAAGAAGGCATGGCTCAGATTTAGGGTGGGTATTACCACATCAAATGATCTGGGTTCAGATGACCCAGGCAAGGAAAAAATCTCCTCACAGGTGTGCCCAGCCCTCACAGGTGTGCCTATCCCTCACAGGTGTGCCAAGCCTTCACAGATGTGCCCAGCCCTCACAGGTGTGCCCAGCCCTCACAGGTGTGCCCAGCCCTCACAGGTGTGCCCAGCTGCTTTGGTTTTAGTTGACTCTGGGTGTAGTCAAGACTAGCCATCACAGTGTGTAACAGTGGTCAGAGCACTGCATCTTAGATGCACTGGTCTTTACCCCTCCCTTCCCTGCTTCCATCCTAAAGGTTCTTCACAGAAAGCTCCTCTCCCTGACAAGCTGTTTGAGCTTCATTTGAATTCCATGAGAACCAAGTTGGCTTTAAGACATTCCTAAAGGTTTCTTTCTACATTGTTCTTTAAAAAAAAAGAAAAGGAAACAACAAAAACAAACATAACCAAGTATAACAACAACAAAACCCAAGTATGCCTGACACAGTGGGCCAGGGTAAGCCTGAAATCCCTCATTTAGGAAATGGAGGGAGAAGCACGAGGAAGGCAGAGTCCTCCACAGCCATATAGCGAGACTGAGGTTGGCCTGAGGTACATAAGACCCTGCTCTGAAAACCAAAGAAACAAACAAAAGCTGTGAACAGAAAATTCCCAGACTAAAGTAATAGAGGAAGAGAAGCATTGAATCATACAGAAGAATGGGAGTGTTAATTACAGCGGAATTCATCACCAGCCTGCCACCCACCCGCCTACAAGCTATCATAGATGAGAAGCTAGCAGTCACGGGTGGGGGTTCTCACCTGTGGTAGAATGCTTGTCCTGAACACTGGCCACAGGCTCTGGCTCCAGGACCATCAGTTTGGGGAGAACGATCCCTTGAAGTTTCCTGACCTGAACCACCCTGTGGTGATGTGAGTGTAGCTCCCTCTAGTGTTGACAAGCCACAGTACCCTTCCTCATGCCCAGGGGGGCTTTGAGCTGGGCCCAGGGAAGAGTTTGGAGACCATGAATCTCTAACACAGAGCCCACTGTGGTTAGACTTGCAGGAAAGCAATTTTAGTTATCGGCACAGACTGGAACCTACAAGAATACTCAGAACTTTGGGCTTTAGCATTTTCCTGCTGCTTTGTGCAAGGGTAGTCGGTATTTAGGTGGAAATCATGAGATATCTGAGATCATGTTTGTCAGAGCCAGAGTAATGCCTGATTAAAACTCTTAAGTCGGGGCAGATGTTTGGGTGTGGAGTGTAACACAGTGGTAGAACAGGTGTCCATTGTCTTAGTCAGGGATTTCCTGCACAAACATCATGACCAAGAAGCAAGTTGGGAATCCCAGCACTTGGGAGGCAGAGGCAGGCGGATTTCTGAGTCCGAGGCTAGCCTGGTCTACAAAGTGAGTTTCAGGACAGCCAGGGCTATACAGAGAAACCCTGTCTCGAAAAACCAAAAAAAAAAAAAAGAAGAAGAAGAAGAAGAAGAAAGTTGGGGAGGAAAGGATTTATTCAGTTTACAGGAACTCAGTTTATTCAGGACAGGAACTCAAGCAGGTCAGGAAAAACAAGAGCTGATGCAGAGGCCATGGAGGGATGTTCATTACTGGCTTGCTTCCCCTGGCTTGCTTGATTTGCTTTGTTATAGAACCCAAGACTGTCAGCCCAGGGATGGCATCACCCACAATACCCCTCCTCCCCCATCACTAATTGAGAAAATGCCTTACAGCTGGATCTCATGGAGGCATTTCCTCAAGGGAGGCTCCTTTCTCTGTGATAAGTCCAGCTGTGTCAAGTTGACACAAAACCTGCCAGTACATCATGTAAGGTGGACACTGAATCCAAGCTCCAGCAACAAAATCTTGACAATCAGAGCCCTGTTCCGAGTACACCAACTAGATAAGAGATCGCTTCCTGCTCTGAAGACGAGGCAGCGGTTAGCCCTCCTGCCTCTAAGGGGGCACATTATCAGGCAGTTATAGTGTAAAATCATGGGCAGATGTGTGGAAGAGAAATGTGTGCCCTTGGATCCCTGGGCAGGGCACCCTCTAATCTCTCTAGTTCCCCTTAGTTTACTTCTTAATCGTTAGTTTCAGGAGATAGAACCTTTCACCTGTGTTTCAACCAAGGGAATAAATCTCTCAAAAAAAAAAAAATAAAATAAAATGAAGGCATTGTGGGTGTCACTGCCATACCAGCCCAGCATAAATCCACCCGACATAACTGTAGTCTGCCACCTATGGATTTGCTCTGCTAACTAGAACATGAGAAGCCATGTCCTCTGAAACCCTTGAAATGAAAGAAAATATTCAGAAAACAGATTGTTTTTATGTTTCAACAATGAAATTTTTCTTATTTTAATTTTTGTTTTTTGAGACAGGGTCTTATTATGTAACCTTGGTTGGCTTGGAACTCACTATGTAGACCAGGCTGGCCTTGAAGTCATGGAGATCTGTCTTCCTCTGCTTCCCAAATGCTGGGAATGCACCATCACTCCTGGCTTATTTTGCATTTTAAATTGCATGGACACAAGCATGAGGAGGCCCAAGGACATCTTTGGTTTCTCCCTCCTACCGAAAAAGGTCCCCAGGATCTAGTCAGGCAGTCAAGCTTGGTGGCAACTGCTTTTTTGGAATGAACTATCTCACAGACCTCAAAATTATTATTTTAAGAAAGAAAAACAAAGGCACTAACAAAATAGGAGCTGACTAGAATAAACAGAAAGCTGAACAGAGGAACACAAGCTTTTCCAACGCACTAACAAGCACACTAACAGCTCATGGGCCAGGGAGCAGGTGGGTCTTCAGGAGGCAGCCTTGGGGGAAAGCCAGGCAACTCAGCTGCCATGGGAAACTAAGCTGGGAAAGTTGTTGCTCATTGCTCTGAGGATGTAGTGAGTGCCTGCCGATCGCTGCTCTGCTCCAGGAGGGAGATCCGTTCCCCTGGCTCCGTGGAGTAGTGTATGTGCTCCCTGCCATGGTAATAAGAAAAAAAATCTCTGATGGCTTTGGAAGTAAAAGGCACTTTTCCCTTTTGTACAGCTCTTTTCAGAGCCAGAGAAGCTGTAATTGACTGGCGTCTGGTTATTCCTGGTTAAAATAAGACTTGGGAAGAAGGGCCTGACAAAGAGTTGTTCTGTGCCATTCAGAGCAGACATGGGAGAGTACAGTCAGCCGTGGTGTTTTTATGGCAGGCTGACAGCTCCAGGAGGAGGGCACATGGTATCGGTGAAGATGGCCCAGGCCAGATGAATAGGATGATGTTCCCTGAAAGTTTCCACTTCTGAGAGGTAGCAGTGAAGATGCATCTGTGTAACCGTTGGCTGTGGGGCCATGTAACTGGAGACACAAGGCTGATGTGAGGACAGCGGGTGCTAAGGGAAGTGACTTGTCAGTGGGCAGCCCCCAGCAACCAGGCACGATGGCCTTCTTCCCCGGGGGCTTGAGAAGTAGCTTGAAGCAACAGAACCAGTCTCTATACCTTCCTCTCAACAGACTGACTGCAGGCTGAGGAGGAAGCCCTGAGTGGCAAAGACAAGCCAGGGAGTCCGAGGGGCCATGGAAGCACCGCAGGTCCCAGCCATCAAGAGCCATTCAGGAGGATGGCAGGTCCAAAGCCTGCCTTGGAAACTTACGGAGGCCAGGTCTCAGAGATACCAAAGTAGGGCTGGAGGAGTAGCTAGGTGGTGATTGCTTGCCTAGCATGCATAAGGGCTGGGTTCAGTTCATCAAGCTGCAGGGGAAGGTTTATTTTAACCCTGATGTGCTAACTCAGGTGTGCAACTGTAGCACTTGGGGGCTGGAGCTGAGGCAAAAGGATTGCCCTGTGTTTAAGGCCATCCTGAGCTACATAATGAGCTCCAGGGGATCGTGGGCTGCAGAACGAGACTCTCTCAAAAACAAAACCACTGTGAAACTGTAAGGCAAGTCTGGGGGACATTAGTTTATTATGAGGGTGTCTTAGCTTAGGAGGTGGGCATCATTAAGCTGGGTATGTTAGTTTTAATAGTTTCCCCCTTAAACATGGTTCCAGTCCCTCGTCCACTCTGAGTTGGTTGTGAGCAGCCTCTCCCAGCATTTCATCCATCTTCATTTGATCCTGGTTCCTTCCTTAGAGTCCTTAGAGGAAACCAGGGAGGGTAAACACATTTCATTTACTCATTCATTTTTACCTTTTAGAAGCGAGCTTTATTAGGAGACACTCTTGTGACCATGGTGGGAGTCACAATCAGGCCTTGATGGAGGAGGGAGGAGGAGGAGGGAGGAGGAGGA
>NC_034598.1:25462443-25465589 GCF_900095145.1 Mus pahari
AGGCAGAAGAGGTAGAGGAGGGAGGAACGAGGAGGAGGAGGGAGAGGGAGGAGGGAGGAGGAGGAGGGAGAAGGGAGGAGGAGGCAGCATGGGGCTGTGAAGGAAGAGAGACCCCACCCTTCCAAAGCCTGGAGAGGAGCTTCGTTAGGAGAGAGAAGCTGCCTGTGTAGCCTAAAGACCTGCAAGCCTTCAGAGAAGTCCCCAGGACGAGAGCATCTCAGTGAGATAGTTACTCAGTTGTCAGAAAGGAGTTTGAATTTCATAAAGGAGTTTTTTTTTTTTTCCCTGCAAGTGGGCTAGGCATGTATATACTGTTTGACAGAATCGGAAACAGTGCAACTACTGGCCAGGCCAGGAAGGAACAGGCCCCCACACCATGCCCCTGACTGGCTCAGTGTGTCCTAAGGCTTCAGTGCTCTCAGGAAGGAGCCTTGTTTTGAAAGAACGCTTGGTTTTATTTGAAAGGTCGACTCAATTCTTTTGTTTTTTTAGAGATGGGTCTTATTCAGTATCACTTTAATTTATGGTGATCCTCTTGGCTTTCAAGTTTTGCACCATGACTAGATGTGTGTGTGTGTGTGTGTGTGTGTGTGTGTGTGTGTGTGTGTGTGTAGACAAAAGGCAAAATCTGGGATTTATATAATCTTTAGATATTTGGACTTATGTGATTATTTTTTAAACATTTATTTATGTGTACATGCGTCCCCTGGTGTGTAAGCCACATGTGTGTGTGTGCATGCAGAAGCCAGAAGAGGTCGTTGGTCCTGGCAGTGTAGTTACAGGTGGCTGTGACCCACCTGACATGCTTGCTGGGAACTGAACTGCGCTCCTCTGCAGGGGCAGCATGCAGTCTTAGCCGCTGAGCCGAGCTGTCTCTCCAGCTCCTAGGGTCTCTTTTCTGGTTTCTGGTTTTTGTTTTTGTTTTTTGTCTTTTTTTAAATGAACTTCATTTTTTTACAGCAGATTTAGGTTCACAGGAAAAATGAACAGAGGGTAGAGTGCCCCCTATGTACCCCCAACCACCGACGGCCAGCCTGTAGTGGTCCATTAGCTGCAGAGTGGACCCCAAGTCCACTGTTTACATGAGGGTCACCCTTGGTCTTCTCTGCACATCGTGTGGGTGCGACCACCTCTGCAGTAGCAGACAGAGCAGCTTCATGGTCTCTACCCTTCCTTCCCTCCCTCCCTCTCTCCCCCCCTTCCCACCCCTCCCTCCCTCCTTCCCTCCTCCTTCCCACCCCTCCTTCCCTCCCTCCCTCCCTCCCTCCTAGCCACTGAGGGATCCTAAGCTTTCTCCAGTCTGCAGAGCATCCTCCAGTAGAAATCACAGCTACAAGATGCATTTATGTTCCCTTCACGTCTTTTTAAATATTTATCTTTATTATTTTGTGGGCTTGAGTATTTTGCCTGCATCTATTTCTGTGTACTGTATGCATGCGTGGTACCCACAGATGTCAGAAGAGGGCATTGGATCCCCTGGAACTGGTGTTCCAGACAGCTGTGCAGTACCTTGTGGGTCTAAAAGAGTATCAGTACTCCACCGCTGAGCCGTCCCTCCAGCCCCTCTTGATGCCTCGCTGTGGCTCAGCAGCTTATTCCTTTATTGCTGAATGATGCTCTGCTGTCTAGTTGTCCCAAGCTTTCTCCTTCACCTCACTGAAGGACTTCTTGATTGCTTCCAAACTGTGGCAGTTACAAATAAAGCTATAAATGTCTTTGAATAAATAACAAAGAGCACAGTGGCTGGATCATGTGTTAAGAGTGTGCTTAACATTTTAAGTATACAGTTGTCTTCTACACGATGCTGTACCATCTCGGATTCCCACAGGAATGACCGAGAGTTCCTTTGATTCTGTGTCCTTGTCACTTTTGGTCTTTTTCAGTGTTTGGAAGGTAGTTCATTCTTTTTTATTTAAATTCTTCTTTTTAAATGTGTGCATGTGTGTCTGTTCCTGCACATACCATGGTGCACACATGGAGGCCAGTGGGCAGTATCCAGGGACCAGTTCTCTTGTGCTGTGGGATCCAGGGGTGGAATGCAGGTAGTCAGGCTTGCACATGCCATTACACACTGAGCCCCGTTGCCTGCCTAGGTTCGGCCCTCTGTCAGGCACATAGCAGCGCCCTACTGTCTTAATCTGCGGTTCTCTGCAGTGCCCAGTGTTGAGCACCTTCCAGATACATCCCTGACACGTGTGTCCTCTTTGGTGGTTTCTGTTCAGGTCTTTTGATTCATTTTTGTAAAGAACAGAATGTCGGACTGGAGAGATGGCTCAGCGGTTAAGAGCACTAGCTGTTCTTCCAGAGGTCCTGAGTTCAATTCCCAGCAACCACATGGTGGCTCACAAACATCTGTAATGGGATTCAATGCCCTCTTCTGGTGTATCTGAAGACAGCGACAGTGTACTCAGATAGACCAACTCACCTTCCTCCTGCTGCAGCTCATAAGAACAGGCTCTGGGTTGCTCTGCAGGTGTCTGGCGCAGCTCTGTGAGACAGCCCACTCATCCAGCTTTTCCGTAGGTGCTGCTGTGCGTCTGTCCTTTCCCGTTCCCTTGGTGCCACAGTCTGGTTTCCAGGACCAGGCCACACAGGGTGTGGTGGCTCCACCTCCTGCTCGGTCTGTTTTCACCCCATTGCCATCTTCTCCTACCTTCATAGTAGGGTTTAAGGTTGTCTGGCGTCAGTCCTCTGACTGTTCTTCCTATTGATTTGGCTAATTTGGTTTTTTTTCCTTTCTCAATAAACTTTAGAATCAGTTTGTTGATATCCATAGGATGATTTTTCTGGGGGTTTGATTGTGGTTGTTTTAAATCAATAGATCAAGTTGGATCTGCCCATGAATTATTTAGTTTTAGGGTTTTGTTGTTGTTGTGGGGTTTATTTTGTTATTTTTCAGTAGTTTTGTGGTTTTCTTGAAATAGATACTACTTAATTTTATTAGCTTTGTATCATCCCTTTTGGGGTATTAGTATAAATAATACTGGATGATTGATGATGATGATGATGATGATGATGATGATTGTGAATCGCCATGTAGGTGCTGGGAATCAAACCCAGGTCCTCTGGAAGAAATGCCAGTGTTCTTTCTTTTTTTTTTCTTTCTTTCTTTTTTCTTTCTTTCTTTCTTTTTTTTTTTTTTTTTT
>NC_034598.1:25469224-25482807 GCF_900095145.1 Mus pahari
TCTCTGCTTTGTTTTGTTTTGTTTTTTGAGACAGGGTTTCTCTGTATAGCCCTGGCTGTCCTGGAACTCACTTTGTAGACCAGGCTGGCCTCGAACTTAGAAATCCGCCTGCCTCTGCCTCCCATGTGCTGGGATTAAAGGCGTGCGCCACCACGCCCAGCGTTAATCTCAGCTTTTAATCATCCCCTTCAGGGAAGCAGAGGCAGGCAGATCTCTTGAGTTGAGTTCAAGTGCCTGGTCTACAGAGCCAGGACAACTAGGGTTACACAGAGAAACCCTGTCTCAGGAAAAAATCAAACAAAAAAACCCAACAACAAAGAAAGAATAAGGACAGCGGAAGGCTCCATAAGGTTCACAGCGCAGGCCTGGTGAACTGAACCCTCTAGAGGTGAGAGGAGAGAGTTCACCTCAGAGCAGTCTTCTGGCTGCCACACCACATATGCACTATGGCTCAAGCTCACATGGTGGGTGGGGAGGGGAGGAGGAAGAGAGGGGAAGAGAGGAGGGGTCAGCTTCAGTTTGAGGTGGCAGCACATGTATGTACCCCAGAGGCAGTATGCTGAGACAGGGGTTGAAGAGTTTTAAGACTAGGGGTAAATAGCAAGATCTTATCATAAATAACCAAAGCGGGGGGGGGGGAGAGAGAAAAAGAATTATCTACACAATAGGCATGGGCATCTTTTGGACAGAGCCATAAACATGGAGCATGGTCCGCAGTGAGCCTGACGACCAGTGCAGTATGACCCCAGCACCTGCTGTTTGGTCCTCAGACCAAGGACAAGCTGTGTGTTTCATGAGCAGGACAGGGAAGAATTACAGGGCATGAGCAAATTATGTAGAACTCAACAGTGTGAGGGCACGGCTGTGGCACAGTGATGGCGCCTTCCCTCACCTACTGTGTGTGGTCATGTGAGGACCGGCTGGTACTGTGTGACCAACAGTGTGTGGCCATCTGGCCTTTCGCAGAGTTTTGCTGACCCCAGACTTAGAATTTAGAGCTTAATTTAGTCATCTCCTTTTGTGTGTGTCTGTACATGAATGTGTGTGCTTGTGCGGAGGCCAGAGGTCAACATCAGGTCTCTTTTTCGCTCACTCATCACATTACTGTATTTTTGTACAACTAGTTTTTATTTTCTAAGAACTGTGTTGTTTGGTATGTGCACATGTGTGCTGGGGACGCTTCTGTGTGGTCGAAGTCTGTGGACGTACCTTCCCAGCCCTGATTAGTTATGTTCCCCTCCCCCAGAGCGACTCTGCATTTGTTTGCTCTTTGTTTTCCGAGACAGGGCTTCTCTGTGTAGTCCTGACCACAATTGTGCTTCATGATGACATGTATCACAGTCTTTTTAAAACAGGATCTTAGCTTGTGGTTTGATGCCATTGAACTTGTGAGTCTCCAACCTCTGCCACATTAGTTGGTGTGAGGGTTTAATGTAGTCGAAAGATACAGTAACTAGTTAATGAGCAGTTAGTAAGCAACATTCAATGGATCTGTACCCGGTTCTTCTCTCAGAAACCATTTAGGTTTGTTTTGGGAGTACTGGAGGTGCTGGGACTTAGCTCACTGTCTTCCCTCCTCAGTGCTAGAATTACAAGCTGCTGCCAAGCTTATCAGTCACACAGCAGTAAAATGCGGAGTTTAGGAAGGAGATTATGATGGGATGTCTTGTCAGACTATGGGTGGGGTCACTTGGCTGTGTTAATGATAGACACAGTCATCAGGGGTGGCAGCGAGCGTCTTAGCCCCCTGAGCCATCTTGCTGCCCTCTATCTTTATTCTGAATGACTAAACCAGGAGGTTGTGGGAGTGACCGGCACTGTGCGTCAACCTGACAGGTGTTAGAGACAGCCCCTAGAGCAGCCTGAAGAGCTGCAGCTGGTCTCTGTTGCATGCGGTTTGCAGGGGAGCATCCACATCCAGGCATCATTTCTCCCACACAAATTTTTTTCCCCTAAATTTATGTGTTATGTTGCCTGGAAAGTGAAGACTCTAATGAGGTTGCCTGAAGAGCCAGCTAGCTGTCAGTGAGGTGAAGCCATTGTTGAGATGAGCGTTGGCTCAGCCGATTGCTGATTTGATGGAAGCCAGTGCCTGCTCTGGAAAGATAACCCTCACTGCTCTGTGGTCTCCTTCTCATGAGATGACTCTTCTCTCCTGGCTCCCCGCCAGTCACAGTCTCTGCTGACTTCTCTTTGCAGTGGCATTGGAATACTCCCACGTGTTGTCTCGGCCCTGGGGTGCTGACAGGTTCTACAGAGTCTAGCCAACACAGTACCAGCATAGGCACAGTCTGGCAAAGCCAGCAAGGGCAGAAAAACCCAAGAGGTTGCCGTTGCTCTTCCGGGACTCACTGCTGGCTCTCCTCGGAATGAAATATGTGGTAACATTTATTGGATATCTTCTAAGCAGAAAGCACTAGCAAGATGCCTGGCTGGTGCATTTGAGGGAAGGGGGATGGATATTAAGTCCTGAGCTCGTTCCCAGGAACAATTTGAATGGGCACCTGTTCTTACTGTTGGAAATACTCATCCGCAGTCATGCCTAGGGGTCTGTTCTTTGTTTTGTGTGTTACTCACTGAAGAAATGAGTCAAGTGTTGGTTCTGTTTAGATTTATTGTAGTTATTGTGTGTGTGTGTGTGTGTGAGGGGGTGTATGTGTGTGCCTGTGCATACGTACGTGTGTGTGTGTGTGTGTGAGAGAGAGAGAGAGAGAGTGTGTGTGTGTGCCTATGTATATGTGTGTCTGTGCATACGTGCGCCTTTGTGAGTATGTGTGTGTGTATGTGTATGTGTGTGTGAGAGTGAGTGTGTCTGTGCGCATGCATGTGTGTGTGCATGTGTGTGCGTGTGTGTGTGTGTTTGCACGTGTGTCATGTGAGTTACTGATGCCCATGGAGGCTAGGAGTGGGCATCAGATCCCCTGGAGCTAGAGTTACAGATTTAGAGATCATTATGAGCTACCATGTGGGTGCTGGAAACCAAAACTTGGTCCACTGTAAGAGCAGAAAGTGGTTTTAACATTTTTTTGAAACTGGGTCTTTTACTAAACCTAGAGTTCACCAGTTTGCTGACTGACTGTGGGCCCCAGGGATCTGCCTGTTTACAGTGGTCTACAGCATAGACCAGTGCATGGCAGCATTTACCTGTAATCACAGTGCTGGGGGTGAGGAGACAGAGGGATCCCTCACACTCTCTGGCCCGGACAGACAGAACAGCAGGTTCCAGGTTCAGTGAGAAACTATCTTACAAAATAAAGCAGAGAGACTGGAGAGGTGGCTCAGTGGTTAAGAGCACTGACTGCTTTCCCAAAGGTCTGAATTCAATTCCCAGCACCCACATGGTGGCTCAGAACAATCTGTAATAGGATCTGATGCCCTCTTCTGGTGTGTCTGGAGACAGCGCCAGTGTACTCATATGCATAAAATACACACTTGATCTTAGCCAAAAGGCTGAGAAGCGATGCATGCATAAAGTAAATAAATAAATAAGTCTTTTTAAAAAAAATGCAGGAAGTGATAAAGAGATAGATACCTAGTGTTGACCTCTGGACTCCACATGAGTGTGCCTTGCAAGCCTAAGTGCATACCTAGCACACACACATACGCACACACACACACTCACACACACACACACACATATACGCGCACACACACTCACATGCACACACACTGACACACACACATATACGCACACACACTGACACACACACATATACGCACACACACTGACACACACACACACACACACACACACACACACACACACGCATGGCTCCTGACTGAAGGAAAGCGCTGTGGGCAGGCACCCTGTGGTACTGTGTGTGATTATTGCTCTAAGAGTTAGGGAATTGACATAAGAACAAGTAAAGTCGGTAGTGCTGTGAAGCTGTGATAGCTCTAAAAAGGACAGATTTCCATCCATGAAATCATTTTAGAGCCAAGGCAAGGCATTACTGTCAAAAATTAAAAGCTAGGGAGAAAGCTGTCTGGCTAGAAATCCAGCAGAATTCCAATGACTGTTTTTTAGATTGTTACGGCTTTCAACTCTGAAGGCATGCTTGGGCATGATAATGCTTTTTCCTCCAAAGAGCCTTTTGCTTGTTTGACATCTGGCCACACCTTCACAGAAGGAAGGCGATTCTCTGAGCAGGACCATGGGGACATAAGTGGGTGTCACGACGTGTAAAGCTCTGGTGACAGTACTGAAGGCGTGTGTCCTGTAGCTCTGACTGAAGGTGCAGTCTTGTCTAATGAGGTGACAGTAACGGAGTTGATAGCATGTGGCAGTCCGCCTTCTAGCTTGCAAGAGCTGTTCCTAGCTTGGCTATTATTTGGACAGCTATTGTTTGTGCATATGTAGACACCCTGTTGCCTGAGGACATCTGATCTGCTCTCACTTTTGAATCCCATCCCATCCCCGTGTTGGAGAACTGAGAGTGGAGCTGGGCTTCTCCCCACCCCCCACCCCCGGCCTCCCCATCCCCCATGCCCTTCTCCACTTGTTACTTTGACACAGCCAACAGTCAGGGTTTAGATGCCCAACCTCGCTAAAGCCCGCGGGCCCAAAGTCACTTAGATCTTCCTGTGAGACAAGATGTCAGGCTTTGCCTCTGCTGACCTGTGGGTCCTCCCTGGGAACCTTCTCTTGCCTGTTGAGTGCCGTTATGAGCACCGTCTGCGGGAAGGTGACCAGACAGGAAATAGAAAGGAAAATGGTCACCAAGCTTAATGAGCACTGGTTCTTCCCATGGCAGCTCTGCAGAAACATCCCTGGGTCAGCTCTGTGACAGCAGCCACCCTCAGAGCTGTCTTACAGGCATAGGGGCCAAGGAGGCGCTCAGCCAAGCAGCCACCAGACAGTTTAGTAAAGCAGTAATACCCATGCCCCGAGGTCGGATTTTCTGGGGAAGAAATTTGGCAACAGATCGAGCTGCCATAGGCCGTCTCAGATGCCAGCTCTCGAATGGCACCATGTGCGGCCTGCACGGAGGTCGGGCACAAGCTTTCCAGCCCTGTCAGCACAACCTCCTGCCTCCACCGCCTCCGCCCCTGCTCCGTGTTTTTCTTGCTACTTTTCAAAATGGAAAGGCTCTGCAGGGAGGGGAAGTCCCTTAGCATTTTGCATATTGAGGTGCTCAGCAGAACTGCCTGGCATCCTGTTTGTATATATCGGTTTTAATTCACTCTCTAATAGGTCATTTGGTCTTAACAGCAGTCTTAAACTTGATAATACTTGCATCAGCAGCAAGTTGCGGGCCAGCCGTCCAAAAGTACAACCCCGAGTGATTACTTGCAGAAGGTTTTATAGCCTTCCTTCCCTTGCTCTGTTTGCCGCCTTCCTAGGAGAGACCAGGCTATTAACAGACCTCGCACACTCCAGCAGAGACTTGCAGGTGGCTGGGGTACAGACTGGGAAGGAAGTCCCTTTCCTCTTAGTGCAAGGAAAGCCATCCTTGTCAGAAGGGACTCCAGCTCTGTCCAATGACATGAAGGACTTCAGTATTGTGAGTGGATGAACCAGAAGTAGGAGTGGCCTGTTGACAGGGTGAGGAGCTGTAGCTGGCCCTGATGTGTACACACACACACACACACACACACACACACACACGCACGCACACATAGCCTAAGGAGCTGTAGCTGACCCTGATGTGCACACACACACACCCTGATGTACACACACACACACACACACACACACAGAGCCTGAGGAGCTGTAACTGGCCCTGATGTGCACACACACACACACACACACACACCCTGATGTACACACACACACACACACACACACACACACACACACAGACTGAGGAGCTGTAACTGGCCCTGATGTGCACACACAGCCTTTCACACTTCCCTTATGGAGGCTGCTGCTGATAGCGCTCAATCCTCCCACACACTGTCCTTGGCCATGCTCCTTGGCTCTCAGTGAGAACGCCCTGTCCTCTTTTGATCGGCTATTATTGGCTATTGTTATTGACTCTCTCACCATGATCACTGCAGTCTGAGGTTTCAGACTAAAAGTAGCCTGGCTGCCGGAGTTAGGGCTGAACTTGAAGATGACTCCAAGATAGCAAATCCTTGCCAAAAGCAATGCCTTTTATTCTGAAGTGGATGTTGCTGTCCCAGTCTTTAAAAGTATTGCAGCTCCATGAGGCCAGATTGTGGCTGTAAAGATTTCTAGTGAACCTTCTCTTTTTATCCTTTCAAGGAGAGTGGAGTTTGTCTGTCTCTCTGTCTGTCTGTCTTTTTTCTGGAATGGTCCATCAGATTATTAGCAGGGAGTAACAGAGTGTTCTGTAGTTTGGCTCTGGAATGTTCCCCGGATTCCTGTATCTTAAAGCCTTAATCCTCAAGCTGTGGTGCTGTTGTGAAGATATAGAGCTTTAGATAGAGGGAGTGTGGGTCATTGGGATGCACCCTTAGAGAGGATTTTGGGATTCTGTATCCTTCATGGCTCTCTCTCTCACTTCCTGGATGCCATGAAATCAAACTCCCCTTTGCTACACAATCACATGTGGCGTACTATGCTTCCACAGCTTAGCACTGAGGCCACATGACCGTGGACTGAAATCTTGGAAACCGCAGCCACATAAGCCTTTTAGCCTCTTAAGCTGGTTGGTATCACAGCAATGGAAAACTGAGGAACAGTTGTAACTTAGCATTCTTTCCTATTGTAAATATAGGATGTCTTCATAAAATATCCTGTTCAAAGGTGACAAAGTAGTGGCAGAGAGTAGCTCTGGATATTGGGGGAAAACATGTAAGCCTTGGTTATCTAAGAAACTTCTAGGTCCTTTTCAGAAGACTTTACTCCATGCTAGGCATGTCCCTCGGCCTCCAACATCCAGGCGGATGTCTCTGTCTGTGAGCTCCACCCTCAAGACACTTGCACTTGCCCTGTTCTATGTGTAGGGATATGGCTTGCCCTGTATTAGCAGGCACAGCCTCTGTGGGTATTTTTAAACAGATGGAGGCTTTTGCTCCTGGACATGCCTGCTTCCCACCTTGTCTTTCTGTTCCTCCAGTGCTTGCTCTCATAGAGAATCCTTGTATGCAGCCAGAAGACAAGGGTGAGAGGAAGACCTGAGGACTTAAAGGGCCTGCCCCCTCCACAGAGGCTCAGCAGCAGCTTCTGTAGGTTTGAGGATTTTGTTGTTGCAGCTGCTGTTTTGGTTTTTCGAGACAGGGTTTCTCTGTGTAGCCCTGGCTGCCCTGGAACTCACTCTGTAGACCAGGCTGGCCTCGGACTCAGAAATCCACCTGCTTCTGCCTCCCAAGTGCTGGGATTAAAGGCGTGCGCCACCACTGCCCGGCAATTAATCAAGTTGGGGTGGTGTTTTGGCATGCGAGCGTGTGTGTTTGTGTGTGTGTATGTGTGTGTGTGTGTAGTTCAGAGAACGACTTGTCTCGAGTCTGTTCTCTCATTCTACCATGTGGATCCAGGGATTGAATTGAGGTCATCAGGTTTGGTGCTGTGAGCTCCCTTACCCACTGAGCTCTCTCACCTACCCTGATGTTAAGATGTTTCTGTTTATTACGTAATATCTTATTTCTTGAGACAAGCTCTGATCCCAGGCTAGCCTCAAATGTTTCTGTGCTGCTGAGGATGATTTTAACTTCTGCCCTGCCTGCCTCTACATCTGAAACAGAAGTCAGAGTTGGCAGAGACCTGGGAGCTGGCCCTGTCCCTATCCCCAAAGCAGAACCGGGGCTAAGAGATGTCATTGGCAGCAGAGAACATGGGAGACAGTAGGAGGGAGCTGCAGGCAGGGGCGGACAGTCTGCTGGGAAGAGGTGTGGGCCCGGTGCCAAGACACCTCACTAGTCCCAGGCCTAGGCTGCCTCAGCACTGAGTATAGTTGTCCACATGGCTGAGTTGCTCAAAGAATGCTAAGTGTGGTCAGTTGATTCCTAGGTGAGCAACTTTGTAAGAGGCTCTGTGCTATCAGGTTGACTTGGCCACTCTGTCTTCTCAAGGGAGGTGTTTGTTTGTTTGTTTGTTTGTGGCTTTTTGAGGCAGGACTGTCCTGGAACTTACTCTAAAGACTAGGTTAGCCTTGAATTCACAGATCCACCTGCCTCTGCTTCCCAGGTACTGGGATCAAAAGCTTCTACCACCCGGTAGGGAAGGTGTTTTAAATAAGTAGGCACGTTTACACCCTTGAGGCCATGATGGGTAGGGACTGAGCAGTTCTAAGATGCCCGTATGGCTTCTTCCTAGTGACATTATTCTCCAGAAACAGCGACTTCCTAACCCTGGAGTTTCTGTGGAGGGGCAGAAGGGGAGCAGGGCCAAGCAGGATGTCACTGTGTACCCCAGGCTGCCTTGAACCTTACTGTGTACGTGAGCTGTCCTCACACTCATGGAAAGCTTCCTGCTTCAGCCTCCTAAGTATGTGGCTTACGAGGATGAGCCATCATGTCCAGCTCCTTACCTGAAACTTCAGGTCTTTATACCGACTTTTGTGGCCAAACTGCAAGGTTTTCTAGTATTTTGGACCCTTCATTTTGCTTCTGATGCTGACTATAAACTTGGCCAGAAGCGCCTAGCAGCCATGCCTGGATGCAAAGCTGACTTGTCATGGCTGCTGGATTTGTCAGCCTGTCGCTTTTAAGGCCGGCCTCTGACAAAAGCTCGGGTGTGGAAAAGGCTTTGTTATTTGCCAGCGTGTAGCAGTGATGGCTTCCAGGCCAATCCCATCGGTAGTGCTCCTGTCTGAAGCCTCCAGAGTCTGCCTGGGACTGCTTACGGTTCTGTTGGTCTGCTATTCTAACTCTTACCAAAATCAGCCATTGTACCAGACTTTAGCATTCTAAGCTTTTTAGACCTGCTTTTCTAGACACTTGCTAATTCCCCCACCCCCAGACAGTTCCAAAAGCCTCCAAACCACAGTGTGAATCAGAGTAATGGGCTCCCACTTCTCCAGTGTCAACTTTCTGTATGTGTGTGTGTGTGTGTGTGTGTGTGTGTGTTTAAATCATCACTGCAATCTAGTACCTGACAGGAACAACTTGTGGGAAGAATCTATCTATCTATCTATTTATTTATTTATTATTAATTATTATTATTATTGGTTCACAGTTCAGCATTTCAGCACATAGTTCTTGGCTTTGTTAACTCTGGGCCACGGTGACACAAAGCATTATGGCAGCAAAAGGTGGTAGCAGAGATTGTCCAATGCATGGTGGACAGGACAGAACGAAGCAAGAAGCAAGGGACCGTGAGTGATCCCCAGAGGCACACTTACAGTAACTAACTTCCTGTTAGGCCCCACATTCTCCATGTTTCAAGAACCTCCCAAAATGGTGGTTTCAAGAAACACCAACTCAGGGCTAAGTACTGTGGGGCATTTCATAGTCAAGCCACGACAGCCCTGAAATTCGTGAGCACTTGCTGTGAGCGTATGCTTACAGCCTGAGGGTGGAGTTTCCTCCCAAGCTGGCATTCTTGGATACAGATTGGCTATGCTCCTCAAGAACACGGACACTGCCTCTGGGCCACAGCCTTCTGTTGGCCAGTGTGCTAGGCCTGTACTAGGATCTCTTCATTTATCTCAGTCAGTGGTCCTGGGCCGGCCCTGTTTCTTACCTCTTAAGTGAGAACAGTTAGTTTCAGCTCTGTTTCTCATCACAGCAACTTTTTGAAGGGTTAATGAGCTGGGATTTGTAAGGTACTTTTAAATCCTTAGATGAAAGGTGTTATTTAAGCTTTGTACTGGGAGCACCTTCCCAAGGAGCTCAAAGTGCTTGTCACTCACGCTGTCTTCAGTTATCCTGTTACCTGCCTTCCCATGTTCGGAGGTAGGTGGGCAAGCGCTGTGATTAAGTATCAGATAGTATCATTACTGTTACTGTGATCTGTACACAGGGTAACTGTAAAAGAAGAAGTTGGTGAAACAGTCTGAAAGTCAAGCACTGGGGAAACCTCAAAGTACCGTGCATTTGGTGTTCCTTAGCACATCCCCCACCCCCACGGGCTTCAGACGGCTAGTCATGTGTGTGAAAACAAGAGAGGGCTTCAGACGGCTAGTCATGTGTGTGAAAACAAGAGAGGGCTTCAGACGGCTAGTCATGTGTGTGAAAACAAGAGAAAGCGCCAGCACAACCTCAGCGGCCCATGTCACCTCGTCTGTAGTTGGACCAAGTACATTAGAAATTAAGTTCAACTTATACATTATGTAGTGTAGGGTTAAGGAGTACGGCGTCTGCTCCGCCCCAGAGGTGGGGCTGCTAGGAGAGGTAGACTTGGGAGTTTTGAATGCGCTTACCCCATGCCCAAGGGTATCAGGCTCTGGGAAGCCGCAGGACACCACTTGGGGATGGGAGAGCACAGTCTGAGGTCCTGGGTCAGCCAGGTCAGCCAGAGCTGGCTTGGAGGTCCCCGAGCCTGCAGGGAGGCCACGGTGTCTGGTTCTCAGGCTCTGGGCGCCCAGGTGCTGCTAGATGCTGCGGAAGAGCTGAGAACGGAGTGGGGGCCCACAGGCTGCATCTAGCCTGGGGCCGAAGGGGAAAAGAGGGGAGAGCTCCAGCTGGGTCCCGCCGGGAGGAGAGAGTCCTTGGCTTGGTGGAGGCCGCGGCTGGGAGGCTGAGAGGCCTTCTGTGGGAGATTACACAGCCGGCTCTTTGGGCGAAGGCCTGCTCCATTGCTTCCCATGGCAGATCCTGATGAAAGAGGCAGCCCATGATTTTAAGACATTTATTGTCATGGGGGAAAGTGGATGGATAAAAACTGTATCCCAGTTTCTCAGGGTGGGCCTGAGGTTAAATACCTTTTGCAGGGAGGAGTGTCTGGGAAAGGGAGTTTATTGACTAAGTCTCCAGGCCTTTAGGTACCTCAATAAAATGGAGATCTGTCTTGAGCCTGTGTGAGCACAGGTCACGTCCTCGACCTGTGGAGGGGCTTGGGGCATTGCCCTTATGTGACTGATGGCCACAAATCTATGGAGGGCTGTGGCCTCGTGCCAGAAGCCTGGTGTCCAGGAGCATGGCAAACCACCTGCTGTCCCTCAAGGTCACCAGGGTTTCCAGCCTGTGCTCCACTAGGAACCAGGCTGCCTTTCACCGTCCTACAATGCAGGACTTACATGCTTTGTGTTTCCTTCCTTCTTCCTTGGTGCTGGGAGTGAACCAAGGCCCTCACACATCCTGGGGAAGCCATGCAACCACTAAATGACATCCTCAATCCCATTGCATACTGCATACTTTCATTTACATTATGAACTTGAAACTGAATCTTCTCTTACTGCAGTCGAGTGCAGTAAGTCCATCCAACATGAGAAGCGCATCTTCCTGTCTTTGCTTTTTAAAGACTTGCTTGTTTATTTATGTATCTGAGTACACTATAGCTGTATTGATGCTTGTGAGCCATCATGAGGTTGCTGGGAATTTGAATTCAGGACCTCTCCTCGCTCCAGTCGACCCCGCTCGCTCCAGCCTAAAGATTTACTTATTATTACATCCAAGTACACTGTTATTGACTTCAGACACACCAGAAGAGGGCATCAGATCCCATTACAGATGGTTGTGAGCCACCATGTGGTTGCTGGGAATTGAATTCAGGACCTTCGGAAGAGCAGTCAGCGCCATTGAGCCATCTCTCCAGTCCAAGAAGCACATTTTCTTAAAAGAGAAATCTTTGGACCAGCCAGTAATAGCACTTGCCACAAAAGCCCGATGGTGTGAGTTCAGTCCCTGAGACCACAGTAGGAGAGAACTGGCTCCCATAAGTTTCCCTCTGACCCACACGTATCTCTGGTACATGTATGCCCACACCCCAGCACACACCCACACACGATACTAATAAATTAGCTATTTTATTTATGGGGGAGGAAGGAGAGAGAGAGAGAGAGAGAGAGAGAGAGAGAGAGAGAGAGAGAGAGAGAGAGAACGAGAACGTGTGTGTGTGTGTGTGTGTGTGAGTGTGTGTGAGAGAGAGAGAGAGAGAGAGAGAGAGAGAGAGAGAGAGAGAGAGAGAGCGAGCACGTGTGCAGGTCACTGACAGCCCTTGGGAGTCGATTCTCTCCTATCTTTTTCTAGGTTCTGGGACTGAAAGGAGGTGGTCAGGCTTCAAGCATAATTTGCTGCTAGTGGCAGAGCCAGCTCACTTTCCCATAACTAAACTTGTTTTCCAAAGAGGGATCTTTGAGGACGGTGGTGACCTCTGCTTTGTCTGAGAATGAAGAAGGGGCCGGAAGCCCAGCAGGCTTGTTCCCTGCTGGGGACCAGCCTTCCTTTAGTTCTCTACCTTGAGGTCACACTCCAAGATTTCCAGTTTCAGTTTTGCAGCCCCTCCTGGTGTCTGATGGTTACGCCACCAGACTGGGAGGAAGGAGTTGCGGGTCCAAGGTGAATGCTGGGAAAAATGGCCACAGTCAGCATTCCGTCTTGCTGCTTGCTTCCTTCCAGTGTAAACCACTGCGTTACTAGAAATCAATAATCCCCTCTGTGCTCTCCCAAGGAAACAAACTCAAAACCGTGGCTCCACAGAGCACAAGAGCGCGGCAGCAGGGTGCTTGGAATTGTTTTCTAACAGGGCCATATATAGCCCAGGCTCATTTCAAACCTGCTGTCTCCTACGCCTCCCTCCCCCATGCTGGGGTTACAGATGTGTGTGTCACGATGCTGGCTAAGAGGACTCCATTTTAACTTTGAGTTCTCTGTCAGAGAACTCTTGGGTTTTTGTTTTGTTTTGTTTTTGAGACTGGGTCTTTCTATATAGCCTCCTGGCTGTCCTGGAACTCACTCTGTAGACCAGACTCATCATGAACTCAACAGAGATCCACCCACCTCTGCCTCCCACGTGTTGGCATTAAAAGTGCGCCACCACTGCCCAGCACAGACCCTTGGTTTTGACCTTAACCTGTTTTGTCTCAGTGGCTCTCAATCTGTCTTCACTTGGTGACAGAAAAGGTTTAATTTTCTGGGCTGGGAAGATGACTCAGCTGATGAAAGTTCCAGTTTGCACTGGCAATGTAAAGCTGGTGGGTTTGGTACAGTCATAGAACGGCTTGCCCAGCTTAGCCGAGGTCCAGGCTTAGGCTCTGGAAAACATGTGAAAAGGTCAAGCATGCTAGCATGTGTGTGCAGTGTTAGTGTGGGAGGCAGAGGCAGGCAGGACTCTTGGGCATTCTGGGTAGTCTTTCTACTCTAAACTGCAAATGATGAGTCAGACTGTGTTTCAAAAAACAAACCCCGGCCGGGCATGGTGGCGCACGCCTTTAATCCCAGCACTGGGGAGGCAGAGGCAGGCGAATTTCTGAGTTCGAGGCCAGCCTGGTCTACAAAGTGAGTTCCAGGACAACCAGGGCTATACAGAGAAACCCTGTCTCAAAAAAGACAAAAAAAACAAAACAAAACAAAAAAAACCCAAAAAACAATCACACAGCCAGGCATGATGGTGCACTCCTTTGATCTCAGCACTCAGGAGGCAGAGGCAGGCCAAGCTCTGTGAGTTCGAGGGCAGCCTGGACTACAAGGTGAGTCCAGGACAGCCAGGGCCTCTATACACATCTGCACCCCAACACACATGAGCACACATTAAAGAATCTCTCTCTCTCTCTCTCTCTCTCTCTCTCTCTCTCTCT
>NC_034598.1:25482853-25521264 GCF_900095145.1 Mus pahari
TATATATATATATATATATATATATATATATATATATATACATTTGCAGTTTTTAGACAGGTCTTATTATGTAGCCTTGGCTGACCTAGAGCTCCCTATTTAGTTTAGACCAGGCTGGTCTCAAACTCACAGACATTCATTCACCTACCTCTGCCTCCCAAATTCTGGGACTAAAAGTGTATACCGTATTGCCTGCAAGAATTTAGTTTCCTACTGATTCTTTGTGTCCACAACACAGGGTAGCTGTGTGTCCGTTACAGTTTCCAAATCCTCCCGACTTGGGTACTAGAGTTTCTTCTTAGAGTCTACATGTTCGTTCTTATTGCTGTCCATGGAGAACACTGGCAGTCTTCCATTCCTGTTAGTCTCCCCACATTGTCAGTCCTCCTTCGAGCTGTTCATCGTGTTCCTTTAAGGGACCCCCATAACCACAGAGCTGTATGAGTATCAGGAAAGTGCTGGGGAGATAATGTGAGAGCTCAGAATCCCCGGGGTTTTTATAAAACAGGAGGAGGAAAACTCCACAGGCCTGAAATTCTTTGACTGGATTTTTTTTTTTTTTTTAACTTAAATCTCCCACTAGATCTACTGTCTTATAAACAACAGAATACTTTGTCTTTCTGCTCCTCGTGAACTGCCTTAAGTTCAGAAGAGCAGTCAGGGTTTTTCTGCTGCTTTTGAACTTGTAGTTTGAGCTTTTTCTTCTCTCTCTCCTTGTCATTTAGGCACTGAATTCAGTGGAGCAATTTAGTTCATTTATACACATTCTCTCCCAAAATTCAATTACAAAATTTTCAGCTGAGCTCCAGGCAGCTGACCCATGAACCAGGTTCAGGGGAAGAGCTCACTGTGCAAGCCATGTGTTAGCTTTTGAAGGTTAGGCTAGGCCTTCCCGAGACCTCTCTTAAGGGGTGCTGCCCACAGCGAGGGACTAAATGGCTATCTGAAGGGAGCCTCGGTTCTCTACCTTACATGACAGGAAAAGATCGATGTCTCTCCTCTCACTAGGCTGTTACCAAACTGGAACCTTTTTCTCTGGGGACTGAGGAGCCAGCAACAGAACTGCATTCAGCAGTGAGCAAGCAGATTCTTAGCCAAGATGGGAGAATTGGAAGATCAACTTACAAGTCCACCTCCCCACCCATTAGGGAGCAGGAGGGCACAGATGTGAAAGACCTGGAGTGTGCTACTAAAGGGGAGGAATGTTCTTATCTCTCCTGGGTACCCATCGAGATCGCCCAGGCATTTGGGCATCTCCTCTTCTATGGTTCCTTCCTGTTGTCATCTGTCAACTGTCTCAGTGCTGTGGAATGTGGCATTCAGCATGCAGGCAGCATCAGAATGTTGCAGGTGCTCACCCTGGTAGCCATCTTGAGTTGCACCCAGTTGAGCAGCCCACGAAGGGCAGCCTTTGGACTGGGGCGATAAGTCTTCAGGGCTACACACAATTAGGGAGGAAATCCTGGCTGGGTCAGACAGGGAATACAGGACCAGGCCAGGGAGATGGTTCAAGACTCAGGCAGATTCATAAGGGGGAATGCACACAGTTACCCACGTTGTATATAACACAAGAGCCTCCAGAGTGGAGAACACTTACCTGTCTTTCTTTTTACACTTGATAAAGAGCAGAAGGCCATGCATGGGGAGTCACAATTGGAGCATGAGAGAATATAGCGAGATTGCAGTGAACTGGGAGGACTTAGTGGAAGGACAAAGAGAATTTTCCTTGCTTCCCTCAAGAGCTTAATCTTTAAATGTAATAGTAACTGGGTTTTAAGGAGACAGAACACAGATCTATTACCTTCACACATTATAGAAATCACAGAAAATATGAAACTCAAAGAAGAGCTTGCATACCCAGAGTAGCTGGCACGGAGCTCCTGAGCCAGGAGAGGGAGAGGAGGAAGGAGAGGCCGGAGCTGTGTGCAGTCAGGCGTGGACAAAGTCCTGCAGGCAACCAGTTGCCATGCTGCCTGCCCCGGGACGTGACGACGTCTGCTGGACACAGAGAGGAAGGACTCTTAGCTTCTTCTCCCCGTGATATGGTGCGATTGTGTCCTTACATGGATCCGTAGCACTTGGACCTGGCTGCGGGCAGTGAGACTCAGGAAGCAGGGACAGGGCGGATCTCTGTGAGTTCAAGGCCAGCCTGGTCTATAGAGAGAGTTCAGGACAGCCTGGGCTACACAGCGAGAGGGCTACCCTGTCCAGAGTAAAATAAAAGACAAGAAGGCCAACCCAGAAACAGAAAGCTGGGGTGGACTATGCTCTCAGACAGAGCCTCAGCACCTCAGAATCTCAGCATTCTACTCTATGGTGGTGGGCTGTTGCATTCAGGTAAACAAGGAAGACTGGTTTATGGTCTACAGCTGGACTAAGGGGGACAGGTTCAGCTCCTCTTGGTAGGAAAGCGTCTGCAGGGAAGCAGTCTTTAGGCTGTCAGTATCCAGGGATGGGAGGGTTGGGGAAGAGAGCCATCGTGGACGCTGTTTGCACACTGCTAGCACTTGGTCCCCCAGGAAGGCTTCCTTCTGAGCTGAGGCTATGCATGGAGTCCTTGGTATGTCCTTGCCTCTGCCAACACAGTCACTTAGCATTTCCCTCACTCTGGGCTTCCTCAGCTCCCTGGAGGCAAGGTCATCTGAGCATGGACAGTCACAAGGTGGGAGTCTCTCCAGGGAGTATCTCAGGACCCACTTCAGGGGAGAAAGGCCATGGGGGAAAAGAAATCATCCTGCTCCCTTAAATGCAAAGTGCCACTTGTGAGGTGGCCTATCCAGAACCCATTACTTGCTGTGTGTGCTTGGTCAAGCTCACACTGAGCAGTAGGTGAGGGTAAGCGTAGCTTCTGCTTCTCAGCGTGTGGTGTGAGGATGCAGTGGGCAGTGGCCTGCAGTGCCTGCGGTGCCTGCCTGCGGTGCCTGCTGTGCCTGCTGTGCCTGTGGTGCCTGCTGTGCCTGTGGTGCCTGCTGTACCTGTGCTGCCTGCCATGCCTGCCTGCCCTGCCTGTGGTGCCTGCCATGCCTGCCATGCCTGCCATGTCTGCCATGCCTGCTCAGGACTTGTTGGCTTCTGCAGTCGGTGTTGGTGCTGCCGCTGTCACTATTAATGCCGTTTATGGTTTAGCTTCATCTTTTAGCATAAAATCACCTGTCATGAATGAGTTCATAACAATTTAAATGGACACGTGAACACCATCATAAAGTTAAAAGAAACAACCGGCAACTTTTAACAAACAAATTCAAGGGCATACTTCTAATTCATAACAATGGGTTCATTCCCTACTATGTGAAGACTAACAATGAAGTTTTAAAAAGTGGGTGATTGTAAAGTTCTCTATGGCAGCACGCTGCCATGTGTCTTACTGCTCCAGAGCTCATGTCTAATGCATGATCATAACCTATAGACTGGAGAAGGGCCTGAGACGTGACAGCTGGAGATACAGCCATAGTGACAGACAGCTGGGTGGAATATGTCTGTGTGGGGGCATGTGCAGCGTGCAGGTGCCTGAAGAGGCCAGGCGAGAGTTAGTCTTCTCAGAAATGCTGACACCCTCCTGTGCCTGCTTACAGTGGCTTCCGTGGCTTCTCCACACCCACAATGTTCTCTCTGTCCCTCATTCCTGCTGCTTCACTGCTCCAGCCTTTCCAAGGCTTCTGTCTCAGCTGAGATGACCTCTGCATCCAGCTAATCTCCTCAAGATGGACTCTCCCAGCCTGCTCAAAGACCTTCAGTGGGTTTCTCTGGCTGGCACGAGGTTTAGTTTGTGAACCTGACCTCAGGGGCCTCCATAATCTATTCGTCTCTCCTTGAGTCTTTCTCGCTATAACTTTCAGGAGCCTCCCTGGCCCTGCTCACCACACTCACTTCTGCCTCTGAGCCCCATACCCTGACTTGTATATGCCCTAAGGTCCATCCAGCTCAATTCTTGTCCCCTCTGAGTGGCCTTGCTTGCACTCATCCCTCAGTGCCCAGCCCAAAATATCTGATGGGATCACCTAAAGGTTGACAAGGGTTTGGTTGGCTGCTGTCTCAGAGAGTCATAGTCATCAGGTCGGTGCAGGCTTGATGGTATTCATAGATGATGGAAGTGAGGTTGAGCCTCTTCATATCGAGAGCAGAAAGCAGAGAGTGGCCAGAACCACAGGCTAGGCTGTTACAGGCTCTGCTGCAGCCTTCTAGATGGTGGCACAGCTGAGGTGTGTCGCTCACAGCTGGTTTAGACAGCAGTGCCCATCCTCTCACCACCACACACTTAGCACTTGGAGTGGAGGCTTTTGGTTTGTTTGTATTGTTGAGATAGGATGTCACCTAGCCTGGGCTAGCCTCAAAGTCTCAATCCTCTAGCCTGAGGCTCCTGAATGTTGGGGTCACAGGTGTTTACCTCCATCTGGCTCCAGGTAAGCATTTTCACTGAAGTAGAGAATGCATGTCTGTATGCACATGGAAGCATGTTCAGATCTGGAGGCAAGCAAGCAGGGACTCATGGTAAGACCATAGTCACAGTCTCCAAACTTCCTTCTTCTCATTGGGTTCCTGACCCTAAGACTTGGGAGATAGAGCCATACCGTGTACATGCACAAGATGGTCATTGTCGGTGCTAAGTGATATCCCGAATCAGCAACCGAGCCAAAAGCAGAGTCCAGTTCCCAGGAGACAGAAACAGAGAGCCAGCAGACTCTGGAAGTTTCCGTTCCTGACTAGGCTCGATCTATCTATCTATCTTTCTTTCTTTCTTTCTTTCTTTCTTTCTTTCTTTCTTTCTTTCTTTCTTTTTCTTTTTTCTTCTCTTTCTTTCTTTCTTTTTTTTTTTTTTTTGAGACAGGGTTTCTCTGTATAGCCCTGACTGTCTTGGAACTCACTCTGTAGACCAGGCTGGCCTTGAACTGAAATCTGGCTGCCTCTGCCTCCCAAGTGCTGGAATTAAAGGTGTGTCAGTTAGAATTGAGATATGTGTCCCACTCCCAGCTTAATTAGAGGTAATACAAGTTTTGTTAAGTCCCCTTCAGCCTTCAGGGATTTCTTGACGGACTTAAAAATTAATTCCAGCCTACACACAGACACGTCACGTCACGTTGTCCCCTCCATGCACTTGCAGACAGGGTGAGGCCATAGCAGGAGGTTTGTTGTTATTTTGCCCAGAGGATATTTATTGGTCCCATGTAGACTATGAGGTACTGTTAGAAATATACAGAATACACTGGCCTTGGTTTCTCCTTCCACAGGGTTTATGTTCTGATGAGTCACTAGAAATAATTGATAGCACCAACAGCAAGGCTTCACGCTAAAAATATAACAGTGACTAAGGAATAAAATAGGTGAGAAATCAGTGCATGATCATCTGTCCCAAAGTCTTTCCAAGCATTCAGAGAGAACAGGAACACAGAGGTAGGAAAGGCTATAAAGAGGGCTAGCCTGAGCTACAGATGGCTATGTGCAAAATCCATTTGACTGGATGCTACGGCACTAGAGAAGGCAGGGACTTGGAAAGGTAAAATAAATGCCAGACGTAGAGACTAGGGAGGCGACGACGTCAAAGGCATGCTTGTAGGTCTGTCTCCCGGTCTCTGCTCACTGTGACTTTCTTTGTCCCACACGGGTTGGTGTGGGGGGGTGTCACTGCACACGCTGTCTTCACAGCCTGCACTGGCTTGGGGAGTATGAATGTGCATGTCTACTCCCCTGCTGATCCTCCTGAGTACTTCATTGGAATCACCTCTAGCTAACTTCATTACCACACATGCGCGGTTTCCCCTCATCGGGCTGATGTAGTAAGAGTTCTCCTGGGCAGATGATATCTGGGGGTCTGTAAGAGGAAAAGCCCAGGCGTGGGTGGCTCTTCTCCAGCTCCTTGCACCTTAACTTAGGACTATGGACACAGGGAGGGGTAGAGGTCTCAAAGGCCACCAGTCCTTCCAGAGCGACTTGTAGGACATCTGATCCCCAATGGCTTCATTTTGCCCCTCCTTTGTCTCATGGTTATTATGTGTTGTCTGTACCTAGAGGGCTTTGATTTGCAAAGCTGTAAAGCTGTCAGTCTTGTTTATGTGGTTTTCACTTCAAATTAATGTTCAGCAAAGGGATTAGCAGATAACTATTTCAGCCTCAATTTTTTTTTTTTTTTTTACAAGAGTGGATATGGTTTGCACAGGCTGCCTGAGCCAAGAAACAGGGTTAATTGTGTAAGTCAGTGCAGGAGAGAGCTCGTCTCCTTTCAAAAAGTCACAAGAGTGCAGCTCACAGCCTCCACATAGATCCTCTGGGGTCAAATTGATGTCATGTTGAAGAATCAATATTTACTGGACTTTGTAAAGTTAGCTTTTAATGAACCTCAGACATTTTTCTGAGCCACTAATTGCAGGAGGAAGAGAGGTGGCAGAGCCTGGAGTTCATGGGTGTGGGGGCTGGTCTAAAAGTGAGGAGACAGCTGCCAGTGCACAGAGCGTCATTCCACCCTTAAATTCTACTCAGTGGTGTTGGCTACTCATTGAAAGGCTGCTTGGATCTGGGGGCATAACTTGGAGGCAGAGCACATGCAGAAACCCTGAGCTCAAGCCCAGGACCAAACAAACAAACAAAACAAAACAAAAAAACAAAAAGGAAGGGTTCCTTCGGTTCTTTCTGACTGTAAAGAGAACAGTTCTTGCTTCCCAACCGAAGGTTAGCCACTCCTCTCACCCTGGTTCTTCCCAGGCCTGACTTAGCTTCTGAGACGAGATTGGGCGTGTTGGGGTGGCGTGGCCATAGACTACTCTCTGCCAGCCGTCCCTCAGTTCCCTGGGATCCCACTGTCACTTTAGACTGTGCCTTCTGAATCTGTCTTCACAAGGTCAGGCCCTTCCTGCCCACTGCCGCTCTCTAAAGCACTCAGAACTGAAGATGTGCAGTGTGGAACAGTTCCTAGAGGATGCTGGCCTGAGTTCTCATCTAACTGAAGGGCTTCCAGAAGCATCCAGTGTTCTCTGGCAGGGTTGCACGCTTGAGCATCGAGTGTCCTATGCCATTCTGTCCCCCTCATGTTTGGGATGAGCTTCATCTCCTGATTAGGCTGTCAGTGCACCTAGTAAGAGCTGTTGACAAGGTAGAGGAACACGTCCTGTGGGCTTTTAGGGCCCTAAGAAAATCTGATACTACCAGGTCTCCCTGGGTCAGTAACTGAAAGTCAAAACCTGTGGTCAAGCCCCGTGAGTACACGCAGCCCAGGCTCTTTTCTGCGTGTTGTTGGTGTGTCTGCTCGCTAGAGACATCTTGGCTTTGACTTTGCAGCCTTCCTCTCTATGCATTCTCTCAGGGAGACTTTAGGACTAATGAGGAGAACTGGCTGTCCCTTCTCACTCCACCCCCATTCCTCCTCTCTAGGATCATTATTCAGAATAAACACTGACAGGAGGAACCTGGGCCGGGGGAGGCTGGGATTGGTGTGGTGTGGTGTTTAAAGGCAGAAGGGAGAGTGAACATTTTCATCTCCAGCTCTGTTTTCTTCCTTTGCAGACATTTGAGAACTTCTACTTTGGTTCCCTGAGGCTCAATTCTATTCACATCTCCCAGAGGTTCACGGTGGACAGCTTTGGAAACTATGCCTCCTGTGGACATGTTGACTTCTCCTGACGTGGGTATGGACAACACTAGAAATGGAATGTCTTCCTAAGGTGGTGAGGAAGAGAGGCTTCAGTTCAGTCCCTGGGGCGTGGCTGTGGGATTTTTGGATGATGTGTTGGCTAGCTTCCTGTCAATTTGATACAAGCTACAGGCATCTGGGAAGAGGGAACTCGATGGCAAAAAAAAAAAAAAAAAAAAACGCCTCTATGAGGATGGCCTGTAGGCAAGCCTGTGGGTGTTTTCTTGATTAAAGATTGATGTGGGGAGGCCCAGCCCACTGCAAGTGGTGTCAGCTCTGGGCATGTGGTCCTAGGACATAAAAGAAAGCAGGGAACAAGCCAATAGGCCAAGTCTTTCCTACCCAAGTTGACTTTGGTCATGGTCTTTCGTCTTAGCAATAGAGAGCGAATTTAGGACAGATGCTGGTTGTCCTGGGTGGTCCCTCCAAACCCCCAACTCCACATTTCTTTTGATGGTCATCCAGGGTCCACAGTGTCTGCCAAGATGCTCATGGGTACAAGGAGAGCGCGAGCCCTCACCCTTGGTTGGTTTGGTGTTATAAATCCAAGTGTGTCGCCGTGCTATCGTTACCACCACCTGTTTCCACATAAGCTCTGCCCTTCAGCGCTCTCCTCATCCCTCACTTCCTGTAGCTGCTAGCAACCATGTGACTCTGTCCCCGTGCTGTGACAGCTGAGTACCTCATGTAGCCAGAGTGCAGTGTTTGTCCTAGCATAGTGTCCTCAAATCCACCACTCCCTGTCATCTCACAGTGCTGCCTTCCTCTTAAAGACTGATACTGGCCACTGTAGTACGTACACTCCGTTTACCTGTTTACCCGTCCATGCACAGCTGACCCTTGGGTTGCTCCCACATCTTGACTACTGTGAATAGAGCTGGTCCCCTGGTGTGCAGATGGCCCTTCCACCTGACTTCATTTCCCTCGGCGGCCAGAGTCCTTAGTAGTCATGATTACGTTTATGCTGCTTGATCTGTCCGTTTTCATTGTAAATTTAGTCCCTAAAAATATTTGGGTACAGGCAGGGCGGGGGATAGATTTCAGTTGGTAGAGTGTGTGAATAGTTTACATGAAACTGTATACACAACAGTATATGGTGGCCAATGCCTGTAGTCCCAGCATGTGTGAGATACAGGCAGGAGGATCAGAAGTTTAAGGTCATCCTTGGCTACATAGAGAGTTCAAGGCCAGCCTGGGATGTATGAGACTAAGACCTCTCCCCCAAATCCCAAAAGAACCACAAGGGCCTAGAGACCTGGGTCGGTGCATAAGAGCGTGGACTGTTCTTCCAGATCACCTGGGTTCGGTTCCTAGCATCCCCACGGAGGCTCACAACCATATGCACCTCCAGTTCCTCTGGCCTCTACTGACCAGGCATGTAAATAGTGCCCAGACATATATGCAGGCAAAACATAAAATAAAAAGAAGCAAATATTAAAACAAACAAGCTGTAACAGTGTTGGGGTCCCATTCTGCCACATCCCACATCTTCTCTGGTTTCTTCTCAGGAGAACAGCAGAGATCCGTGACTGTCCGTGGATGTCGGGAACCTGGCAGCAGCAGGCCCTTCAGCCTCCAGTTGACCGGCAGAGGAGGGCGCTCCAGCCTGTGCTCCTCTTTCCTGGCTCTCATCCTCCCCCTCCTCCTTGGCTTCTGTCCTTCATTCCTTACCCTCCACCCCTCCTTTCTGTGAGTCTGCTCCTAAGCTTTGTGGTGTGACTGACCACAGTGCTGCGGGGAGTTGCTTCTCTGTGAGATGGCACAGACGGTCTACAAATAAATGAGCTTCCCAGGTGGCTGAGCTGTGGTCTGTGCACTGGTGACCATGTGTTGGGGTGTGGCGCTTCCTGACTTAGCTGTTCTTTTACCAGTGCGTCAGAGTCTGCTTCCCCAAAAGGGCTCCGACTTGCTGCTGACGACCTCAGGGTATCCCACAGACGTGGCTCTACTTTGACCCCACTGGCCTCCCCAGAGCTTCTCTCCCCACTGTTGGGTGGCCTTCTCCGTTAATTTTTTGAGGTGTCGGGTATTAATGACTTACGCCTGTGGAAATTGAGAGTTTCATTTTGGAAATTGCCGTGTGATATGTCAGGTTCTCGGTCTTAACAGAACTGTTATCAGATCTTGGGGTTTCTGTTCTCTCCACATTCGAGCACATACCTTGAGGTTAGGCTGGCAGTGTGTCATTAGGCGGGTTCTCAGGCACAGGGGACAGGTTTCCAGAGGTGACGGGGGATGGCAGCATGCTAACTAATGGAATGCACGCAAAGATTTGTGTTCTGCAGTAGTTTGTGTGTTGGTAGATACTAGTAGAATTAGGATTCTTTTTTAAATTTTTATCTTTTGTTTTCTTTTCTTTTTTTTTTTTTTTTTTTTTTTTTTGGCCTGCTTAGTGAGTACATACCATGAATGTCCTTTTGGACTGGAACTCACTTTGTAGACCAGGCTGGCCTTGAACTCAGAAATCCGCCTGCCTCTGCCTCCCAAGTGCTGGATTATTTTTTTTTGAGACAGTGTCTCTATGTAGTCTGGCTGGCTAACTTGGAACTTGGTATGTAGACCAGGCTGGCCTTGAACTCACAGAGATCTGCCTGCCTCTCTGCCTCTCTGCCTCTCTGCCCCTCTGCCCCTCTGCCCCTCTGCCCCTCTGCCCCTCTGCCCCTCTGCCTCTCTGCCTCTCTGCCTTCCAGGTGCTGGGATTAAAGGCATGTCCTCTATACCTGGTCAAGTTTGAGAAATAGTTTTCTGTTTTTACAAGCTATAGTAGTTAATTTTAACAGAATATGCCTACTGGTCATGTATTTGCACATTGACTCAGCCTTCACAGCAACACACTGGGCATTGTCATCGTCACCACCACCACCATTACTGTTATCATGATTCTTCAATCTGAGAATGAATAAAATTAAGAAATCTAGAGCTGGAGAGGTGGCTCAGTGGTTAAGAGTGCTTGCTGCTCTTCCAGAGATCCTGAACACATGTCAGGCAGCTCACAATTGCTTATAACTCCAACTCCAAGAGATATGTCACCCTCTTCTGGCTTCTGTGAGGACCTGCATGCATGCCACACACAGAGACATGCACAGTCACACATGTCACTCGTACACAGACACAGAGACTTAAAAATACATAAATCTTTTCATAAATCTTTTTTAAATTTTTTTTTTTTTTTTTTTTTTTTTTTTTGCCTGGAAGCCTTTGGTCTCAAAGTATAGTTTGGATTGCCTGGATCCCCAGAAACCTTCTTGGGGTGGAGGGGTGATGTCCAGACTAATTTTATATATGTACTAAGGTATTGTGGCCGTTTTACTCTGCACGAGGTTATTGATACAAGGACGTCATCACTCTGGGAGTTAAATGCAGTGATGCAGTGTATACATGAGTGGTTTGTGTTTTCTGAGCTATGCTAAGGTGAGGCTTAGGCCGTCTCCGTTGTGTGGTTTTAGAAGTTTTTCCTCAATACGTCTGGACTTGTTGTAGCACTTTTCTTTTCCACTGTGCCCAGCCCCCAGCCCCTCCATGTCTTTGGAGACAGGGACTTTAAAGAGGCAGTTAAGTGACATGTGAAGCCATCAGGGTGGATCCAAGTCCCACTGGCCTGGAATCCTTAAGAGGAGACTGGGAGTCATTCTTAAAGAAACAGGACTAAGATTGACCCAGAGGAAGGGCCTGGGAGACCCTGTGGAAGGTGCTAACCTACAAGCCATGGGCAGTGGCCTCTGGAGAGACTGAACCCAAGTGCTTTGATCTTGAACTCGTAGTCTCAGGAACAGTGAAAACAAACTGGTTAGGGAGGCCTTTGGTCCGGGGCACTTTGTTATGGCGGCCCTCACAGACAGCTGCTGGGTGCAGAGGCTCACAGGCTACCTGTCTTCCTTTGAAGCAGACATTAAAGGGATCTGTAAAAATGGAAAGCACTGCCCCCCCCCTTTCCCCTAATTGTGAGGGATTTGTTTCTTGTATAATACACTATTGTTTTCTTAATGTGAAATGGGAAGATTATTTTTAAATATGTGTATTTTAAAATTCTTACTTTTATTTCCAAGCATGCTAATTGCCAATGTGTGTGTTTCTCACACACAGAAGTCCTTGGGGGTCCTGAGTAACACTTTGGTGTAAAAGGCTTCTGAGACCAGAAGGTTGAAGACTGGCCAGGCAGATTTCTGAGTTTGGGGCCAGCCTGGTCTACAGAGTGAGTTCCAAGACAGCCAGGGCTACACAGAGAAACCCTGTCTTAAAAAAACAAAGACAAAAAAAAACAAACCAAAACAACAACAACAAAAAAACTGTATGATGCTGTACTGTCTGCCCTGTGGGGTCGTGCAGATGAGACCACTGTGGTTTGGACGCTCCTCCTCCAAGGCCATGTGTTTAAAGCGTAGTCACTAACCAGTGGCATTATTAGGAGGGAATGGAACCTTGGCAGTGGGTCCTTCTGGAAGGAGCTAAGGGCACTTGGGGAGGTGTCCTTCAAAAAGACGGGGATGCCCAGGCTCTGCTCTCTGCTTTCCAGCTACGCTGAGGTAGCAGGCCCCTCCGCCCCTCTTACTGCAATGAGCTCTGCTGCCAACCCGCCAAAGCAGCAGGGACCCTCCAAAAGCATAGGACACAGTAAGCATCTTAGAGGTTCTCCCAGGTGTTTGTCACAGTGACACAAGGGCCAGCTCCGAAGGGTTTGGAGCTGCGGACCACAAGAGCTCTACCACTGGCCTCCATCCCCAGCCCAGAACCCTCCCCATCCACCCACATTCCTCGCAGTAGACAGATCCACGTTACTTTCCCTGTCTGTGTAGTAGACACTTGTTTGTTTGAGGTGGGCTCTGGCCCTGTTACCCAGGCAGGTCTTAAGTCGCCTGTGTGGAAATGACCTTCCCGTTTCAGCCCTTCCAAATCCTGGGACCACAGATTCACACAGCACAGGGACCAGCTGTTGATAGCATTTTACATTTACAAGCTGATGGTTGATGAATAGTGTCTTAGTTGGGGTTCTCTAGAGGAACAGAAATATATACATATACTTATATAGAATATATATGGAATTTATTAGAATGGCTTGCAGGCTTATAGCTATATCCAACAATAGCTGTCTACCGATGAGAAATCCAAGAGTCCAGTAGTTCAGTTGACAAGGCAGGATGTCTCAGCTGGTCTTAAGTATACACCAGAATCCCAAAGAAGTCATCTTTAAAGCCAGTGACGGAATGGATGTGCCAGCGAGACCAAGGACAAGCAGGCAAAGGGCAAAGGCTTCCTTCTTCCTTGTCTTTTAGATAAACTGCCCAGAAGGTGTGGGCCAGATTAAAGTTGTGTCTCCCCACCTCAAAAGATCCAGATAAAAAGTGGGTCTTGCCACTTCAAATGACTTAATTACAAAAAGAAAAAAAAAAGAAACTATTTACCGCTGGGGTTTCAGTTAATTCCAAATGTAGTCAGGCTGACAACCAAGAACAAACATCACAGATGAGTAAGCATCGGTTTCTAGATAGGCTTGGTATGAACATTATGAAGTGAGTATCTTTTTGGACTTAGAACATCTAGAAATGAGAATGATAGGAAACAGATTGGGCATTTTTATTAGAAAATGAAGGTTCTCCATTGTGTATTGATAAAGATTAAATGCAACAGAAAAATGTAAAAGACATACGGATACACAGGATTTAACAAATAAGCTCAGCAGAATCTCACATTTGGGTCCTGTGCTATGCAAAGGCTGACCTGCCAATAATTCTCTAGAAGAAAAGCCTTTTTTATAAACCAGGTTCTGAGTTATTTTGCATAATTCTTAGACTCGCCATTCTTTGGATTCTCCCTCCTAACTAGTTTCCCCCTCAGCTCTAGCCAAGCGTCTCCAGTTGTGGTGTTAGAGGAAGCAGGTCCCCTCCGAGGAGCTGCCCCTGTGTGGAAAACGGTCCAACCTACAAGGGAAGGCCGCTGCAGCTCCGGAACGGCATTGGGTTGCTCGTTAAGCAGCTCTGGTAACCAGAGCCTTTGTGCACCTAAGCTGTCTGCTAAGTGCCGTGGAAGCGTTGTGGACAGCTTTGGCTGGGATTGAGGGGGCATGTGGCTCTCCTACCTGGACGGAGGCCTGGGTTGGATATCCCAGGAGGCACCTGAGAGCTGGAGACAGGAAGATAAATTGAAAGGTCACCGTCAAGCTAGATACCAAGTTGGAGACCCTGTCTGAACTAAAAAGACTGGGACTAAGAAGATGGGGGAGGCCTGGAGAGATGGCTCAGTGGTTAAGAGCACTGGTTGCTCTTCCAGAGGTCCCGAGTTCAATTCCCAACAAACCACATGGTGGCTCACAACCATCTGTAATGGGATCCGATGCCCTCTTCTGGTGTGTCTGAAGATAGCTGCAGTGTACACTCATGATGCAATAAATAAATCATAAAAAGAAAAAGATGTGGGAAAGATGATGAAGATGGATTATCACCTCTCCAACCCAAGGGACAAACTGATTTGTTTTGAAATGCCTGGGATAATTCTGCTCAAGTTTCATAGCCATTGCATGCTATGTATGTGTGACCTTAGCATTCCATTCGATATGGAAGTTGGGATCCTCTCAGTCCCCTCCAGTCCTTATGACAAGCTGAACTCCACTGTGAAACTCCCTGGTACCTCCTGGAGGGCTCTGCATCCATTGTGAGATGCAGATTTCAATATCTGGAGCTTGCAGCAGCACCACAGGAAATCCGAGAAAAGCCAAGGGAAACTATTGTTTTGTGTTTTCCCAAGGGTCCCCACCCAGCCTAGGCCACTGAGGCACGCAACACTTAGGAGGCATGCCAGGCCCTGGGTGACTGTAACCCTCACAACCTGTGTTTTTTCCTACGGATTGAGATCATGTTATTTCATTGCTTTTTTTTTTTTTTTAATTTTTATTTTAACATCACAGCAGCCAAGTCTTTTATAAAAACACAATCTAGAGCTTGGGGCCCAAAAGTTTAATACGTTTTACCCTTTTCATACTCTTCATTTTATTTGTAATGTTAATCTCAGTTCTGTTCTGATCCTGGGTCTGTGCCCAGCTGCCAGCCTTCCCAGCTGGTAAGGCAGCACAGGTCTATAGGCAATGACTAGGGTCACAGTTTTAACAAGAACCTAAACAACCTGCAATAGAACCTGCCTCCTCCCGCCTTGTCTCCTTCCCCACTGCATCATCAAACTCAACATGGAGTCAAAGTCACAAGCAAATGGCTGGGCCCGGTTAGATTTGCAGACTCAAGGCAGATGAGATGGCTAGACACGCATGTGTCTTTTAGGGTTGCCCTAGGAAAAGCTAACAAAAGGGTGACAGCCCCTAAACATCTGCTTGGGGAAGAGGACATCTGCCCATATTTCACCAGCCATTCAGGGTTCGAGCCATGCGTTGAAAAGAGCGGCGGGCCGGGGGAGCAATAGTTCAGAGGCAGCCAGTTGTTAGACCGCCTTTGTCTTAAGGAAGCCACCCATTACCGAAGCGCCATAACTCGCAGGGAGCCAGCTGTCAGAGCGGTGGCACAGGCCACTTGGGGGTGGAGGGGAGGCAAAAGGAGAATAAACTGTCTATGGCCAGATTCCCTGTTAGACACCTGAGCCTGACTGGCTTGGTAACCCGAGAGTTTTCATCCTCTTTCCAGCTCTATGAAAGACCCTGGAGCCCTTCTTTGCTGTCCACCCTTGGATGGACAGCAGGGACATCTCAGGGTTCTGCTTCCCTGGCTTGCAACTCCTTGAGAGCTGGACTGACTTGCGCAGCCCTGCGCTGCGGCTTGGCTGCTCTGATCCAGCGCTCTGCTTTGAAATCTACCCCCTCCTTTTTTTTTTTTTTTTTTTTTTTAACCAGGTATGATGATGTCAAACGTGATGCTGATGCTACAGTTATAGACACAGCCCCCGCTGGCGCAGCCTCTCTGATTCTCTCTCCCTCTCCGCGTCCAGCGCTGGGCTTTTTCAGACAAGTGCATCTGCTAACCAGGTCACATTTCAGCCACGACCCACCCTCCGTCAGTCACCAGAGTCAGACAGCAGGAGGAGGGCTGAGGAGGACCGCAGCGCTTCGCCAGTGGCGCGGTGGAGGGAAGGACTTCAAATCCTGCTGAAGTCCAGACCCCCCAGGTCCAAGCCCAGACCACGATGCGCGCTCCGGGCTCCGGGCGGCTGGTTCTGCCGCTGCTGCTCCTCGCCGTGGTCGCCTTGGCTGAAGGCGATGCCAAGGGGCTCAAGGAGGGCGAGACCCCCGGCAATTTCATGGAGGACGAGCAATGGCTGTCGTCCATCTCGCAGTACAGCGGCAAGATTAAGCACTGGAACCGCTTCCGAGACGTGAGCGGCGGGGCGCGGAGGGCCGGGCAGGGTGCGGGTTGTGGGTGGGGAGGCCGGGAGCAGAGACCCCGCGCGCTGGGAGCCGCCGCCGCGTGTCGGAGCCGGAGCCTCTCGGGCCTGCCAGGCTAACTACGCCAAGAGTAAACAACACCGAGAGTCCCAGCCCCGAGCCCCTCCGGTGTTCCCGTGGCCACCGGCTTTGGGACCTTCAGTCCCGTAGCCTCCCGGAGTGTCCTAGACGAGAACATGCTCTAGGGGCGCACGCTCGCGACGGGGGTCTGCCCGGTGGCGTGGCGCGGAGCAGGGGTGCGGGATGTGGGGACCTGGGCCCGAGCTGCTGCCGCTGGGCCCCGCTTGTCCTCCCACCCCCACCTCCTTGCCATCGGTCCCCGGGCTAGGCCCCTGCCGGGTGAATGCTGCACACTGCACACACTGGTCTTGGCAGAGGGAGTGGATCTGGGTGGGGCTGGCAGGAAGAAGGTAGCGACCGCAAGGGTGTCCTCCGTCCCCACCTTGGGCTTCGGAAGAAGGGGACAGAAGGCTCAAGAACTGAGCGGTGGCCAGGGCTTTGAGTTGGGGAAGGGTTCCCCCAACCTCCTAAGAGATGGTGGAAGGCGTGTCCATAATGGAGCGCCTTGGGAGGGGGAAGCACAGTGAAAATGCCCAAGGCTCTCTCTCAGGGTGGTCGCCAGAACCAGGCCAGGTAGGCTGGTTTTCCTGGACCAAGCTCGGCGGTGGAGCAAGGGGACCCCATCCTTGGTCCGGTGGGCATGAGAAGCAGAAGCGAGAGCCCCTAGGAGCTGGGTTGGGGTCCCTGGCAGACGCTCGCCGCAAGCCGACTTAACCTTGGGCAAAGCTTTGCGGGTGGGGGCGGGGAGGAGGCTGCGGACCGGCCGGCGCCGCAGCTCTGTTTACCCGCACCTGTAGATCAGGGAGGGAATAAGAGGCGCGTTCCCTCCCGCAAGGCAGCCACGGCCGCCTCGCAGATGGTGGCGTGGGCAGGGGTGAGGAAGGGGGAGGGCGTGGCTGCGCCCTGGGCACCTCAGAAAACCATGGAGTGGGGGTGAGGCCCTGAGATGTAGAGCTCCCCTCGACCTGGCGCTAGCTGACGCCCTGACCTCGCTCGGAAAGCCTCCTCTACGATGGGTTCTTAGTCCTCATTCCCCAGACTCTCTTGATTTTGACCCACCTAGTACAAGCCACACTATGACTGTTCTTCTTAAACTTCGAGCATCCACAAGTTTTTTTTTTTTTTTTAGATGTTTTTCTATTCAACAGTTTCATTCTGTTTCAGAATAAAGAGAGAGCTTGTTTTAATATCGCAAGGTGCACGGCTGATAAGGCAGCTGCTGGTTGTTACTCAAGAGAGAGGGAGGAGATAGTCAGTGACCCAGGGGGCTGGGGAAACGCATGACCGCATACTGTCAGAGCACGAAGAAATGGTATTTACCGTTTTTTTCCGCCTAGAAACCGGCTGGAGGTATCAGTTTAGATATCATTTTGTAAACATACATAAGGCACCCAGTCACACGCCATGGGGAGAGGCAGAGGTTCGGATGTTTTTGTTTTCCAAATCAAAGCGACATAATTTCATTAGTAAGGGGGAAGGAGCAACCCCAGGCATTCAGGCCCCGGGACCACCTAGTGGGCCCTTGTTCTCCATCTTTGCCCTACCGAAGTCCTCCTCCCCCCCCCCCCGCACCTGCAGGACCAACCCAGATTAGCGCAGTCTCCTGCCGCTGTCCGCAGTCCAGCAATGAGGGGGCAGCAGCAAGCTGATCCTCCGGAAGGAATCCATGTGTCACCGGTCCGGGCCTCCCTCTGACTCCCCGGCTGTCTGCTTGAGCTGCCTGGGACTAGTGAAGGTCAGAGGGGGAAAATCCCGCTTCATCAGAACAGCGAGGGTTTCAAAATCAAAGGTTCTTGTCCTCTTCATCCACCCCGGGCTACCAGCAGCCAGCACAGTGGGTGCCAATAAATGCTTGACTGGCTTGACCCCCAGCTTAGGGCTGCCCACCTGTCTCTCTGTATCTGTGCCACCACCATCCCCATCAGAAGAAAGGCACGGCATTGAAACCACAGGACCAGCCCCTGCAGGATTCACAGAGAACACAGCGGCAGAGATGGGGGGATTTGTGCTTTGAAAACTCGGATTTTCTCTAAAGCCCAGTTTTGGGGGAAGCCCCGGCTGCAGGAGGCTGGGGTCTGGCAGAGAAATGGGACAAGACAGGCAAGACAGGAGGGCTCAGCCTTGGGGACTCTATTGGTGGGCAATAGAGTCAAAGGCAGAAAGGAGGCTGCTAGCTCAGAGCCACCACCTTGCATAACTGTAGCCACGCCACAGTGAGAACAGTGCCTCGTGGAGTTGTGTGGCACACAGATTGTGCCTTAAGAGCCGGGGGGGGGGGGGCGGGGGCTTCCAGTCAGACACTGTAGCACCGATGTCTGTATCCATCCCCATCGGGTCAGCTCTTCTGAAGAATATGAAAACATCAGCTTTTGAGAGAGAAAAAGAAACAATTTTTGAGGAGTCCCTAAGGGACTGCCAGGTTGAGTTTGACTCTGGTTCATAACTGATCACAGATGGTGTAGGGCCACCCGTCTGGCTGGGTGAGAGAGGGACAAGCAAGAGGGTGAGCGGCGCTCAGGGAACAGGATCCAGGGCATCAGGGACATGGAGGAGGGGTTGTGTCATCGAACAGTGGAGAGATGAGCAGGGAAGATGGAGGAGCTGGGAGAGGCTTTATGGTGTTGCTTGGACACGGGACTGACTCGGTGGGTGAAAAGGGCTTTCTTTCTTCCGCTTAGCATCCTCTCTGTGAGCACCAGGATTATCAGAGACAAGCTTTGCCAGCAGAGTAATCCTTCCCTCCAGTGGGCACCGGGATCTCACATCCTGGGCCTGTAGGTCTTTTCTAACGCCTGCCACTCTTCTCCCAGGGAGGGGCCGATTCACTATGGAGTAGCTGGGTTGTGACCGAGGCTGGCTCCGTGGCTCCCAAGTTCTCTGCCCCAGGCAGTCTTAGGCTTTTTTTATGAGCCCTGCTCTTCAGTGCTCTCATATCTGAATTCACTCCTGCAGAGCTGGGTCAGACTTGTGCATGGGTCTTGGAAGGCAGCTCGCAGGGCCTCATGGTTATGGGCACTTGAGAAGGGAAAGCCATTACACCTCATCTCTAGGGTCGGCTCCAAAGAGCTTGGCTGGAAAGGACTGACTGTTCTCTCGCTCTTCTTGGCTCTTCTCTGCTTTGCACTCCACTTCCATTAAATTTTAATTATATTTGTGAGTGGTGAGCATAGCGTTTGGCACCCAGAGGCACGCTGCTAATTCATGTTGAGCCGGGCGATGGCAGTGAGCCTTCCCGGCATGCCTTGCCTCCTGTGCCTCTCCACAACGCGGGAGACAGTTGTCCCCTGTCCACCTATCCTTGTATGGTCAAAGACACAGGGACACTGAGTAGTTTGAGGGATCCACAGCTAGAAAGATTGGCAGGGCTGCGGTTTCACTGCTGTTTTATTCCTCTGAGACAGGCTTACGGATCCCAGGCAAGGGCTGACAGGCACGCACCACTGAGCCCCGTTTCTCCAGCCCTGAGAATTGAACTCAGGCTTCTGTGCATACCAGGCAAGCATCCTACCCAGCCCCAGATCTTGGATTTGAATCCAGGTCGTGTAATCCGCCTTTGTGTTCAGGATGTCTGACAGTTCCTCATCTCTACTGAATCAGGGGGGAAGGGGCAACTGTCATGAACCAAGTGTCCCCTGGCTAGTGTCGGGAAGGGGCAGCATCTCCTTGGAGGGATGACAAAGACCCAGTGTGTCTGCAGCAGCCTGCCAGCAGCCTTGTCCTAGCCTAGTAATAATATCCAAGGAGGGACAGGGAGTGGAGAGTTCTGGGACAGCTTGGCCTGGGCTCAGGTTCCTCCCACAGGATGTCAAGCACGGCACATCAGCCCTTTGAGCCTGGGAGGCCTACATGAGTGTGCGCTAGGGAAACTTACCCCAGGAAGGAGGGCATCCCCCCGAAAAGCCGCCCCTTTAAGACAGAAAGCATCGGATAGAATACTATCTTTGGAGCTGGCCACAACCGTCCTCATTCTTCATGTCAAGGATGGTAGAGTGGATTGATTAGTTCCCTCACCCGCTACCGATCTGGGCGTGCGTATCTCAGGCTTCACGGTGTTCCTGGAAGCTACAGGTCGGGGTTGACCGTGTGCAAGTCCCATGTCTTGGTGCCCGCCAATAGACCAGTAACATGGAAACGCAGCAAAAGGGTTTCCAGATCTGTTTCCTCCTGCTCCCAACCTCTAAGCCAGCGCGAGTGTAGGGACAATCTGTGCATGTGTTGTTTGTGAGGACCCCAAAGTGGGTCAGAAGGGATTCTATAATTTGGGTTGGGAGCAGGCCTCCTCCTCCACCCTCTTCTCCCATCAGAGGGTTGGCATCTCCAGAACAGGGTGGTGTGGTGGTGGATGTGAGGGCTCGGCCAGATGCTCGTCCTGAGAAGAGAGGGGTGGAAGTGGCTTACTGATTGATAAGGATGCAGGATGCTTCTCTTGTCTCCATGCCGTTCTCAGGAGACAGCCATGGCACCCCATGGCATCTGCTTAAGGCACAGACTAATGACCTTGGGAAAGGAGCATACCCACCCACCCCCCTCCCCTGTGGAAGTCTTTGGGTTCAAGGAAAGGTTTCCTTTTCCTCCAGAGGAAGGGACTCTGACTGGGCAGTAGGTTTTGGGGGCACACTATCCCTCTCCATTATTTCTCTCTTTGTAGCCTTGGCTGTCACTAGGTAGACCAGGCTAGTCTTGAACTCACAGCCTCTGCCTCCTGAGCGCTGGCATTCAAGGCGCCTAGCCCCTCCACTGTCTCTTTCACTTTTCTTTTCTCTTCTCTTGAGACAGGGTTTCTCTATGAAGCACTAGGCTGGCCTCGAACTCACAGAGATCCACCTGCCTCTGACTCCAGAGTGCTGAGCTTACCAGCATGCTCCACGACCTCCCTCACTGTTTATCTATGGCAGGTGCCGTAGATGGGCAGGCACCAGCAGCAGAACTTTACCTCCTGTAGTCCAGAAGCCAGAAAGTCCAGGATCAAGATGCTGGTGCACACTGTTGGGCAAGGGCTTCCTTCCGGTTCCAGCAGCCTTCTGGCTCCGCCCTTGTGGCCTTGAGCACCTTTCCTTCTTCTTTAAAGAATGTTTTTGTTAGCTTATGTGTACAGGTGCTTTGTGTGCATGTGTGTCTAGGCACCACGCGTGTGCCTGGGACTGGAGTTAGCCAGCCATTTGCCTTCATGTAGGTGTGGAACATGGACCCTAGGTCCTCAGGGGGAGCAGCCAGTGCCCTCTCTCCAGACCCTTTTGCTCCAGACCCTTTTGCTCCAGACCCTTTTGCTCCAGACCCTTTTGCTCCTCTTTTATTTATTTATTTATTTATTTATTTATTTATTTATTTATTTAATTTATTATATGTAAGTGCACTGTAGCTGACTTCAGACACTCCAGAAGAGGGCGCCAGATCTTGTTACGGATGGTTGTGAGCCACCATGTGGTTGCCTGGGCTTTGAACTCAGGACCTTCGGAAGAGCAGTCGGGCGCTCTTACCTGCTGAGCCATCTCACCAGCCCCCTTTTGCTCCTCTCTTATGTGGATTCTGACCTCATCATATGTGTCTGTCCTAATGACCTCATCTAAACCCAGTTGCTTCCTAAGGCTGTCACCACCTGATTGATGCCACCTCACAGTGGGGCTTGGGGGCTCTATATGTGAGTTTAGAGAGGGGTGGAACCCAGACATATAAGCCTGTAACAGAATCTCTCCCCTTCTCTCCCAGGGCGGGTAGGGAAGACCTGGGCGTAGGCCTAGGCCTAGATACTGAATTTAGTTACTTTGTTTTTGGAATCAGGATATCATATTGTTCAAGGTTGAACCCAAACTCTTAGAAGCTGACCTTGAACTGATCCTCTTGTCCCAACCTCCTGAGTGATGGCTTTGTTGTGAGTGCTCTTAGGATGCAGAGTTTGAATAGTGTTGTCCTCCTCCACGGTTGGCTCTGGGGTGGGCTGCTCCCTGATAGTCCCCCCTTGCCCACCAAGCTTATCATCAACACTCTTCAGCAGGGCCAGCCCCTTTCCTCACTGCTCATTGGCCGCAGGCTCATTTGGCACTTGTGGGTGCTGCCTCCAGGGGTCCTTCTGCTGAAGCAGTTAATGTGTTTGTCACTTTTCTCCCGTGATCTGTGATCATCAGCCCCTCGGGGCAGGATCTGGAGACGGATGACCTCATGTTGCCCCCCACCCCCGGGACTGTTCGGAGTGTTGTAGGTGCTCCACAGAAGAAAGGTGCACACAGCAGAAAGCGACAGTGGGGATGGGTCCCACCCCTTCCCACAGTCCTCTAAGCCCCTCCTCCCACTTGCCAGATATGGTGCCACGGGTTTAGGCCGCAAAAATGAGGTGAGGAAAGGGCTCTGAACTGGGCTAATTATTCAGGGAGGGTCTGTTCCTTTTTCAAAGTGTTGGGAACACAAGGAAAAGGGGTCCCAAGCCGCTCTTATCCTCCTGGGCCTGTGTATCTACGCTTGGCTGAAGGCAGCTGACCACCGCTCCAGCTGCCTGGCTCTGATGTACTGTCTGGGACATAGTGGAGAGGTTGGAATTATTCACTCCACCCCCATTCCGTTCTCACTTCTTCATTTGAGAAATCCGAGAGAGCAGAACCCCAGGTCCTCACCAGCTCTTAATCCCCATATCTTACCTATGAAGAAAGGGGTCCCGAAGGCCAGGTGCCTGAGACTCTTGCCTGCCCCTGTGGTCTGCTGTCCTTCCAAACGTTGCGCAAGTCTCCTCAGCTCATGGTTGGCGTCTTCTTTAGAGATTGGCATGGCAATCTCAATTCACCACTGGTGGTCCCATTGGGAAACCAAAGCCAGAGACAGTTTACAGTAGAGCCCAGACCCTTGGCCTCTCTCTTCTTCTCCACCCACTGTGTGTGAGTTCTGTACACACAGCAGGGACCACTGCTGGCGTAGGATCCAAGGACTGAGTGGATGGGGGTGGCCCAGATCCTGTTAGAATCACGGGAGGTCATGATCTGGTCTGGTCCGGCCTTGGCAGGGCGTTGGTTCGCGCATACCTGAGTCCAGGCCAGGTTCCTGGCATGCAGGGAGCAATGAGAAGCACATTTTTACCCTTGGAGGAGATTCCCGAGAGGGGAAACGAAGTGGGAGGCGGCGGCATCTCCTAGGTGCCTGTCTCCATGTGTTTGCCCAGGTCTCACACAGTGGGCACAGCCCTGTGAGAGAGAAGCAGGTGTTGTGATGCCCTGCCCCGTCTCTCTTTTGCTGGGGTGGAGACTGTGCCAGGCAGCCTCACCTCTCCCCTCCTAAACCCTTTCTGTGGCTATGATTGTTTCTTGGGGAAGACAGGAGAAGGTACCCAATAACCCCACTCCCACCCCTAATTCTGAGCCTTCCCCAGGGGCGCGGGACATTCCTGCGCCCAGTACGTGCTCTGGAATGAAGTGAAATGATTCTCAGATACCAGGCCTCTCGAAGCTTAGGTGAGGCCTGGCCCGTTTACATTTTTAAAGATTTTTTTTTTTTTTAAGCTGGGCAGTGTTGGTGCACGCCTTTAATCCCAGCACTCAAGAAGCAGAGGAAGGGGGGCTGGAGTGATGGCTCAGTGGTTAAGAGCACTGACTGTTCTTCCGAAGGTGTCGAGTTCAATTCCCAGCAGCCACATGGTGGCTCACAACCATCTGTAATGAGATCTGATGCCTATCTAATGGTGTGTTTGAAGACAGCTACGGTGTACTCATATACATAAAATAAATAATTCTGAAGAAGAAGTAGTAGTAGTAGTAGTAGTAGTAGTAGAAGAAGAAGAAGAAGAAGAAGAAGAAGAAGAAGAAGAAGAAGAAGAAGAAGAAGAAGAAGAAGAGGAGACAGAGGGGAAGTCGGGATCTGTGGCCACTGAATCCACCCTGTGCCCATGCTGTCAGCTGCATGCAGAAAGCTGGGTTTTATGGTCCTTGTTAAGTCCCACCTTCCCAGTGTCCCTCCATCTTGGCTCTGAGCACTGCAGAGAGCCCTGTCTTAACAAATAAGAAAGTAAGATCTGTCCAGGGCAGGTGGCTCTTGCCTGGCATCCAGCGGTAAGGTCAAGCAGGAACCCAGTACGCTGACTCCACATTGGGCATCGGGGTGAGAGGTCGTTTACTGCAGAGGGAGGGTGGGCCAGTGATTCTCCGCTGGGTTCCCTGGCCCCTCCTCCTCTGTCCCCAGCCAGCGGAAAGGATTGGGTTAACTCAAGCTGTGAAGTGAGCTGGCGATTTGGGTGCTAATTAAAACGACAGGAAGTAAACAGCCTCCAAAATACCCAGCATGCGCCCCCTAAACCCACTAGGCCTGCGCACTTCATCTTTTCCCCCCCAGCTTGGCGCAGTGGGCCTGTCTCCATGGCAACTGAGCCGAGCTGCAGAGATCAAAGCAGGAGATGGGTTAGCTCCAAACCTGCAGAACCAGGGGCGGGTGAGGGATTTCTGGAAAGAGCCTGGAGAGGGAGCCCCCCAGAAATCTCCCCCTCCCCTCCGATGCCAGTCCCCTTACCCCCTCCCTGAAGCATGTTGGCATGGCAGGAGAAACTACCATGGCCTGGGGGTTGGACTTCCTGATTCCACTTGACCTAGGTCTTTATCAGTTAACATTTGTGGTGCGCTAGTTTGGGAGCCAGTATTCTGCCATGCAATTACTGTGAGGTCCTCTATAAGTCATGTAACACCTCTGAGCTTCAGTTGAGAGACAGAGCTAGCAATAGTTAAGTTTCTCTTAGGGCTTCTGTGAACAGTAAGTAAACAAGGCGGGAATAGAAAGCTTAGCGTAGCGCTTCCCCAGCGGTGCTTGATGTGACTAGCTGTTGTTAGTAGTGTTATTACTGCCTACTGGGTGCTGGGCAGGGAAGTTGAACTTTATATGGTGTCTTCCCTTAAGGAATTGGATGTGTAAATAAGGCAGAGGGAAGCAGAAACCTTATGTGGCTGTGTGTCACCAGAGCAACGCTAGATAGACTCTCCAAGGTAGGCTAAGCAGGCAAAGGCGGGGTTGAAAAGGAGCGCGCAGGAGCTGGATTGTGATGGACATCTGGGGTCTGGGGTCAGGCATGGACACATGTGCAGAGTGGGGAAGGCCATGCAAGGCCATGGCCTACTAAAGAGACCCCTGGGTGGACAGTGGACTCTGTGGCCAGACTCAGATGAAAAGACGAACCTTCTGGAGATGTTGGGGAACCAGGGAAGGGTCTCTAAATGTAACATTTAGGGTGAACCCTTCCTTTCCTATAAAGGCAATAGATGTTCATTGTAGAAAAATTTGAAGATGGGGGGAAGGAAGAAAAAGGATGCTAAATGCTCCCTGCATCCCTGTCCTGTAGAGCATCTTGTTAACACTCTAATAGGAATAATTTCTCTCTTAGTCTGTCTGTCTGCCTGTCTGACTACCCTTCTAAATAAACGAGTGCAAGCTGCTCTGATAGTAAATAGGACACATGATTAGAAAAAAAGAGAAGGCACTGGTCACCTACCCTGGGGAGGATGAATGCAAAGCCAACACAGGCTTTACAGGGGCTTCAGCTCAACTGTCTTGAGGTGGGGACTGGAGAGGGTGGTAGGGGAGGTGGGGAAGAAAGGAAGGGTCATGGAGAGGGCAGCGTGGCACTCTAATGTATGCGAAGCTCCCCCAGAGGGAGGCATGATGGCTCCCCCTTCTGTCCCCATGGCTCTGGTAAAGAAACCAGACATATGTAGAACACCAGAAGATGCACAGGTGGGGGCAGGGGGAGGGGACCGTGAGCTCTATAGCCTATTGGCCTCACTGTGGCTGTCCAGAGCTTGGCCAGAACCAACTCATGTGAGCCCAGCGGTCCCTAATTGTACTTGGGCCTTGGGAGACTTACACAGTTTCTCCCACCTGTGACCCTGGGCCCATGTGGCCCAGGGGAAGGACCCTAGCTGTTGTGAATAAGAGGCCTTCTCCTGGCCTGCAGCCTTCCCTTACTGTGGCACCCAGGGAGTGGCAGTGCCAGGCCTGGCTCTTACCTTCTGCCCAGTTCTCTCTCCCTACACCTCTAAAAATGAATTTTCTCACTTTTCATGGTGTTACTGCAAAGTACTTGGAGAGAATTTATTTCCTCCTTATTCCCTTCAGGAGACAGGGTAGCCTTGGGCTCACTAGCTCAAGAGAACCCGGAACTTTGGATCCTCCTGTCTCTACCTTTGGAATGCTGGGGTTATAAGAGAACTCTACCACACACGGTTTCTGTGCTCCTAGGGCTGGACTTTGGGGCTTCCCGCATGCTGGGTGAGCACTCTGCCTACTGAACTCTAACCCCTGCCTGGGAAGTTACTTTAAAAACCCGTTCCTGGCAAGGACATGGCATTCATGCATTCCAGAAGTTTCCCTCGCTTGTCTGTGTTGTGACCCTTCCCTGTACTAGAAGATGGGCGTGGCCCTCTCTCAAGTCTAGAACTCTGGGTGCCCACTCATCTGCCCTCTGCTCTGGCTCCTGCGCCAGAGCACGAGAGAAAGCCCCCAAACCCCGTCAGGTGCGGATGAATCATAGCAGAACCACAGGGCACCCTCTTTCCCCGACAAGACCCAGGTACCCTTGTCTGACTATTTCTCACAGCCGCTAGCTAATAAGGCCACTTGGGTGCCATAAATAGACATACTGCAGGAAGGATGTATTTCCCAGTCAACCACAGTCCCCTTCATCAGTTTGAAGATGGTACTGGCTCCCGGCTGACCTCAGTGTTCTACCCCAAAATGACTGTTCCCATGATCCCTGCAAGATGGCCTGTCACCGCTCCCTGTGACCCTTCTGGGGAGCCATTATTCTCACATCCCCACCGGACTCTGCTCCCCAGCAATGACCCCTCTTTCCCCAGCTTCCAGGGGTACTTCACCTTTCATCTCTTGCCCCCCTCCCCCGCCGTTTTCCTCACCCGAATCTGAGTCTCTTGTTGATATAACAGCATCAGTGTGGAGCATGTTCCTTTTGAGGGAGGCCAAGCGAGAGGTGAATGAGCTTCAGAGGCAGGAATGTGCCTGAGGCACTAACGAGGGGACAGATGCTAGGACCCTGGGACCCTGGGTAGCTGCAGGGCCCCCTGTTCTCACCCTCTGGCTGGCTGCTTCCAGCCTCCCAGAGGGAGGGGCTGAGTTGCCAGGGATTATGAACAAGGCATCCCTCCAGACCCTTGCCAACTGTGCAGTGGGGCCACAGGGCTTAGCTGGATTCTCGAATGGTGCTCCTCTTCAGAAAGATCTCCTCTGTCTCCTAAGGCAGCGTGGAGACACCCCCTTTGGGGGGTGGTGGATGGATTCTTAAAAGCCCTCCCCACCGTCACTTGTGTTCCTAATCAGACATTCTTGGCCTTAAGCTTTCGGGAGCCACTTTGTACTGAGTTCCAAGGACTCTACAGTGGGTTGTGACTGAAGTCTGTGAGTGGACTCCAAAGCCCTCAGCAGGTGCTTTAGCGTGGCAGGATCATAGGAGATTATAGATCAGCTCGGGCCCGGCCCACTCCAGTGTTTTAGCAGGTGGCTATTGAGGGCACAGATCCTGACAGTCAAAGACAGCTGCTCCCTAAACACCAGACAATCACAAGATCCTCTGTCCTTGAAATGAGGTCAATATGTAGTTTAGTCTAGCCTCGAATTGGATAGCCTCCTGCCTCAGCTCCTGACTGCTGGAATTGTGGGCGTGCAACACTGTGCTTTTTCTCTTCCTTTTTACAACCACACACCCCCTCTTCCCAAGGGAAAAAAAAATGGGAGCAGCAGGAGACAGTCCCTGAAAAGGGCTGGTACCTACTTCTGCCCCAGCTTGGTCATCTTGGCTGGCCTCAGCTATTTGGCCATTCTCAGCCTATTTCCCATCTTCGGGAAAGGAGGCTCCGGGCAGAGGTCCCTTGCACCCAGATGCTGTTGAAGAATGGGCTAGGACTGGGCTGCTATCCTTTGTCTGCCCCCACAAAAGGCCAACTGGGGGTGGGGTGGGGTGGGGAGTGGCACTCATCTTATGGCTTCCAGAGCAAGCCCTGAGCATTAGGGCCCTGTTGACCTTTCTCCTGTCTGATCCTGAGCCCAAGGCCTGGGAGACACTTGGCTCCTTGGGCATTCTGTGGTGTCCAGGGTGAGGAGAGGCAGGGGTTGGGGGAGAGGCCAGATGGGAGAGACAGAGAGGCAGGCAGAGGCATGGGAAGAGCCATCTGTCTGTCTGTCTGTCCGTCCGTCCGTCCGTCCGTCCCTCCCTCCCTCCCTCCCTCCCTCCCTCCCAGGGAGCCTGTTCCTCTCTGGCCCCTCCCTCCTCTCCCACCCATCTCTGAATACCTTCCCTATCTATGGAAGAGGCAGGAAGGCTGTACAGAGCGAGTGTGAAACCTGGAGGCTGCTCACAGAAACGGGGTCTGCTGCTTCATTTCTGGATGCAAACCATCTGGCACTGGCGGTGGCCTTAGGTGGCCCCGTGTTCATGGGCTCCACATCTGCACGCTTATGTGCATATCCATAGAATCGAGGAGGATGAATGTGCACACTTGGGTGCATGCACAACACACACGCGCACACACACGCACACACATGATATGTGCTCATAGGCATGCATGTAGACACCTAGGTAGGCCTGAATGAATGGCCCAGTTTTACTTTGACCATTGCCTGCCCGACTCTGCCCTTTAGCTTTCATCCTCACTGCCCTGCTACCTGTCAGTTTCCAGAAGTGGTTTCCAAAGCCCTCGTGGGCATCTCTCCACTGCGTGCCCTTGTTGTCTGATACCAAAGCCCCATGCCCTCTTCTCCTGAACGTAACAGCTAACTAAACGCCAGGTCTATGCCACCCCCACTCCTGCACGTCTCTGACCGGGATATGGCAAAGACTAGGATGGGTTTGGTTGCAGATAGCCATATGTAGTCTCTCCTCAGTGTGCTGTGCAGAGAACGCTGGTGGTTGGTTCCTCGGGATTCTTTATCCTCCAGGGTCCGGACGCTGCTCCTACCTGCCTGGCAAGGTGTCCTCCAGACACCCTGAAAGCTGTCTGGTGGCCTTCAACAACCATCCCCACCTCAAAGGGCAGAGGGAGGAGGCAAAGAGTGCGCAAGGGAGGAGGGGCTGTGGGAAGCTTTTGTTCTTCCGTTCAGGCTGGGGTGCTCGGGCCATGGGACGAAACAGAGTGGGAAGGTCTCCCGGGGCCTCGGGTCCTAGAGATCCGGTGAGGTAGTGGGAAGAGAGGGCCATCCTGGGCGCCAGAGACCTGCTTTAGTGAAGGTGGGCTATGAGTCACGGAATGGCACGTCTCTGACTCTTCCGGTTTCTTCTGCCCGTGACGGGCTGGCTCGTGCGACCTGGAAGGACCTGTCAGGTTCCCTGGACCATGATAATCAGGGAAGCCATCACCAGAGTCACTGTTCCCTTCCCAGTGGGCGCCACCGCCTGAGCTCTGTCGGAAGGAAGGGACCCCCGAGCAGAAACCAGCTTCCCTAAAGCTCTTCCTCACACCTCCCTCACAGGGTGGGCAGGTGACGGCAGGGTGCCTGCCAAAGAAGAGGCTGCAGCGGGAGGAACTGGGGTGCCATTTCCCAGATACCCTGGGCAGAGGCACAAGAAACAGCATTTCCAGGCAGTACAGCTCCCTCAGGCAGGCATCTGCCTTGGTCGTAGGGCCAAGGCTGGGCTGGGGTTCGTTGTCCTTTCAAAACCGTGGGACTTAACTTCCAGCCTCCAGAGTGCTCTGTGTGTGTGTGTGTGTGTGTGTGTGTGTGTGTGTGTGTGTGTGTGTGTGTGCGCAGAAGACACGGGATTACCAGCCTCCAATTGGTGTTGCTGGGGGGTGGGGTGGGTCTCTAGACTCTTATTACAATCAGTGTAGACCAGGGATACCCCGGGCATATGGTCTGAGAGTGGGCCTCACAGCCAAGTCTGTCTTTCTTCTTCTCCCCTCTGCTCGTTGCCTGTGGATTCCATGGCGTTCTGTCTTCAGGAGGTAGAAGTGAGTACGATCCAGGTCTCTCCCCCGACCAGCCACCAGTGTGGGGTGGGAAGTCCCGTGTGGGAGAGACTGGAGAGGGTTCTAGGGTAGCGCGTGTGGGGAGGTGGGCAGCTGTAGTTGCCATGTGGAAACGGTGGTCCAGGCCTCTCCCATCCTTTCTCTTCAGTTGAGCCTGAGATGTAACTGGGGCCCTTCCTTTCTCCCATCCCCCTGTCCATTCCTAGGATGATTACATCAAGAGCTGGGAAGACAATCAACAAGGAGATGAAGGTAGCTTGTCCCTCAGGGGTCCGAGGGGGAGGAGACTGAGCCCCACAGGGATAGAAGATCCATGACTCTGCTCTGGGGCTCTCTGAACAGCGGTCTGCAGTTGGGGTGGGGATCCTGGGCTCTCCTCCGTGTTCAGTGTCCTGACCTGTCCCCACAGCTCTGGACACCACTAAGGACCCCTGCCAGAAGGTCAAGTGCAGTCGCCACAAGGTGTGTGTCGCTCAAGGCTACCAGCGCGCCATGTGCATCAGCCGTAAGAAGCTGGAACACAGGTGAGTGACAGCCAGGAGCCCCAGAAGGGGCTGTCTTGCTCAGAAGGTGGGGCTCCACGACCCTGTCCTTACATAGTAGGCCTCTACTGTTTCCAAGAACATCGCTCACAGTTTTGTGGCTCAGAACAAGAACATGTGATCGCATCGTTTCTGAGCAGTGGTTCTCAAACTTCCTAATGCTGCAACCCTTTAATACAGTTCCTCGTGCTGTGGTGACCCCCAATCATAAAATTATTTTTCGTTGCTACTTCATATCTGTGGTTTTGCTAGTTATGAGTCATAATGTAAATATCTGTGCTTCCCAATGGTCTTTTTTTTTTTTTTAAAGATTTATTTATTATATGTAAGTACACTGTAGCTGTCTGCAGACACCCCAGAAGAGGGAGTCAGATCTTTTTACGGATGGTTATGAGCCATTATGTGGTTGCTGGGATTTGAACTCCGGACCTTTGGAAGAGCAGTCGGGTGCTCTTACCCACTGAGCCATCTCACCAGCCCCTTCCCGATGGTCTTAGGTGACCCCTGTGAAAAGTCATTCGACCTAGAAGAGGTCGCGACCCACAAGTTGAGAACCAGTTTCAGAGTGTCAGGACACCCAGTGTTGGTTCTATTAGTTTGGTTGGGTGTGGCTTGGGGGTCTGTGCTAAGAGAGGATGATTCAAAAGATTTCCTCTTGATGGTCACCAGCAAGCAGGGGACAACTTGGTCAAGTAGGGATAGCCCCTGAGAGAAGACGGAAGAACCTGGAGGGAGGGAACAGATTCCTACTTTGAGAGATTTTTTTTTTTTTTTTGCGGTGGGGGGCAGGGGGGGTCCGATGTCTGAGGATAAAGGAGATGGTATTTGTGAAAGTGCAAACTTTAGGGCTCCGTGGAAATGCAGGAAACACTGGTGTTGGGGTCTCTCCTTTCCCACTTGTCTTCTGGCTATTGGTTGGAGGAGTGAGTTCCTAGTCATTGGAGAGCACCGGAGGGAGGTTTCGGTGTCCTTGGCTTTACCTTGTGGCAACTGGCTTTCTATAAATGAGTAGAAACTGGGATAAAGGAAGGGAAGGTGGGAGGGAGAGAGGGAGGGAGGGAGGGAGAGAGAGAGAGAGAGAGAGAGAGAGAGAGAGAGAGAGAGAGAGAGACCGAGACAGAGCATGCTACATCTTTCCAAACACACTCAGGACCTAGAGAGTTGCAGTGCCTCTCTGACCTGGGTGTCCTGGGTGTCTTAAGACAAACAGGTTAGACCAGATGATCTGAAGCCCCTGTTCTGACATGCAGGGATTTCATGAAATATTGAAGACTGTAGTTTCTAAGGCCTGTGGAGGAGGAGGAGGAGGAGGAGGAGGAGGAGGAGGAGGAGGAGAAGGAAGAGAAGGAGAAGGAGAAGGAGAAGGAGAAGGAGAAGGAGAAGGAGAAGGAGAAGGAGGAGGCATTGAGGGGCATTTGGGGGTCTTATACCAACTCTTCCATTTTGCAAATATTAATAAATACCTCTATTGAAAAACAGTGGACTAAAGAGATGGCTCAGCGGTTAAGAGCACTGACTGCTCTTTTGGAGGTCCTGAGTTCAAATCCCACCAACCACATGGTGGCTCACAACCATCTGTAATGGGATCTGATGCCCTCTTCTGGTGTGTCTGAAGACAGCCACAGTGTATTTACCTATAACAAATAAATAAATCTTTGGGCCAGAGAGAGTGGAGCCAGAGCGAGAATAACTGAATGAGCCAGATGTGGCCTGTGACCTCTGCTTGTGTGGCCCGTGACCTCTGCTGGGTTGATCCCTCTTGCAATCAGACCTGGCTTTCTCCCTAGGAAAGGCCAAGTGAGGGCCCATGCCAGCCCGGTTGGCCCATTTTTAGGAGCTGGGTTAAATGGGGGGAAGGGTGACTGGAGAGGACGGGATGGTGGGTCTACTGTAGGCCGCTGGACTGGACTCTTGTCAGACAATGTCTTCTGGATGTTCTGCTAGAAATCTCGTTTTTACCCTCATCCCCACATCTCCCCCATCCATCTCCACAGGATCAAGCAGCCTTCTCTGAAACTCCACGGAGGCAAAGACTCCGTCTGCAAGCCCTGCCATATGGCCCAGCTCGCTTCCGTCTGTGGCTCCGACGGCCACACCTACAGCTCTGTGGTGAGGAGCCTTGGCCCCGTGTGGGGTGGAGGTGGGGTGTACCCAATGCCACGGGGAACAGAGGGACCACCGGCTGATCCACCCCCCTTAAGATTCCTAGGATTGATACGGGACTCCATCGGTGTGTTCAACACAGCCCTTCAGCCCTGGTCAGGGTGATCCGACCTTCGGCAGGCAGAGGGCATGGAAGAGACGTTTGGGTGGGCAATGCGAGTGGAGAAGTCAGGGAAAGGCTCCCTGAGTCCTGGATGGAAGGAGAGCTCATGTGGTCAGTTGTTAGGGAGAAGGACTTCCACACTGAGGTCTTGCTGCGCACTGGCCAGCAGGGGGCGATGTGGGCAGGACAGCCCCCATCCGAAGAGGTAGCCAAGAAGCCTTGGGAGGGAACAGACTTCTACCTTGTGGAATTTTGAGAAGAAGAATGAGATAACGTCTGTGAAAGCATTTTGCAAAGTTAAGAGTTCTAGGGGAGCACAGGGAATGGCTAATAATGTTTCTAGAAGTAAGATACTAGGGTGCTTAGCTAGGGTTGAGTTAGGAGACCCCAGGGGCTTGTGTTTTTTGTTTTCTTCTTTTTCTATTTTCCGATGATGATGATGATGATGATGATGATGATGTGTGTGTGTGTGAGTGTTTGCATGAGTGTGTGCATGTTTGCATGTGTGCACATGCATGTGTGTGTAAATGTTTGCATGTGTGAGTGAGAACATGCATGCTTGCATGCATGTGTGTGCATGCATACACACGTGCATGTTTGCATGTGTATGGGCCCAGGTTGATGCTGGACTCATTCTCCGTTGTTCTTCCTTCTTAGTAACTGGGTTAGGGAAGTCCACGATATTGCTATTCCCTGCTGAGGTTAACGTTTCTGAGGAGGCATAGGAACCGGGTGACACCGCACAACGAAGAGGGGAGGAGACAGCAGAGAGGAGCTGGGAAGAAGAGGGGGGAAAGTGGGGTGTAAATGATGATGATGAGGAGAGCTGTGCCCCGCAGGAGAGGACAAGGCAGCTTGTGCGCAGGAAGCTTCCAGTCAAGATCCAGAAAGTCTGGCTTCCACCTCAAGCTCAGGGCCCCAGGGGTTTGGGGGTGGCTGTGGGCGTGGCTGCGGGCCTCCCATGGCCTTGACGAGTAGTGGGTTGGCCTGACATCATTTGTATTTTAATGTTAGTTTGGGCCTTAAAATTGGTTGTTCTGGAGAAGAGAGAGTCTGTATATAGACGTCACTTAAGTGATCTTGTCTCTAATTAACTGTGATTGGTAAGGAAAGATGTTAATAGTCGATAGTCGGGCAGAAGAGCCATAGGTAGAGATGAGGTTTTCGTGGGCTTGGGTCAGAGAGGTCCCCTAGGAGGAGAAGGAGAAAGAAGAAGCCGCCATGGGGTAGAGGAAGAATACTGTGCAGGAGAGGAGAGAGGAAGGAGCCACGGGTGAAAAGTCAGAGAGTGTGGCCCTAAGGGCTGATTGGGACATAGTAAATAATAACTCGGGGTTGTGGATAAGAAAGTAGATTCTAACAACATGGAGGGTAGGCAGCTGCCCAGCGCTGGAGCTGCTTAAGACTTATTATAAATTTAAACCCGCAAATGTGTGTGTGTGTTTTTTTTTTATCCGAGAACTCAATGATCAAGGCGGGTTAGAAGTCTCGGGCTGGGGTTTTAATATTCACTACTCCATTGATGGTTCTCTAGCAAGCACAAAACCCCATGGCCCTTCTTCCCAGAGGGATAGAAATTCTCGGGGCCCCTGGTTGCAGGACCCATAGCTGAGCTCCCACCACCTAACCTAAGCTCTCTCCTGCAGTGTAAGCTGGAGCAGCAGGCATGCCTAAGCAGCAAGCAGCTGGCGGTGAGATGTGAGGGCCCCTGTCCCTGTCCCACAGAGCAGTCTACCACCGACGGCAAGTCAGGTAAGAGAGCGTATGACCAAAGCTAGAGCTGGACTGTAGGATAGCTTGCAGAGTGGGAAGGGACTGTTGGCCATAATAGGAACGTGTGTAGTTTGGGGTCCTGTTAACAGAACAGGAAGCTGGGGCTTCATCCCTTTTTCTTCCCTGGGCGTCGTTGAAGTGGGAGAGAAGAAGGCGGCCCCTCCACAAGGAGACTGGCTGGACACTGAGTGGGATGGAGGGGAGGAGCAAAGGGCGGGGATAGGGGGATGGGAGGAAAGGAAGCTCCTCCCACTGCCCAGCCTGCTGCTTCGCCCCGCCCAGCCTCAAACTGCTCTCTTCCGAATTGCAGAGACCTGCACGGGGCAGGACCTGGCCGACCTGGGGGATAGGCTCCGTGACTGGTTCCAGCTCCTTCGTGAGAACTCCAAGCAGAACGGCTCAGCCAGCAGTGCAGCTAGCCCCGCAGGTGGCATGGGGGGACCGATACTCTGCCTGGGGGTGAGGTGTGGTGTGGGGAAGACAGGAAGGCGTCCAACAGACAGGTTCCATGGGGCCAGCCCACTCTGTCCCCTCCTTGTCCGATTCCAAGCCTACGATGTGAACCCCCAAAGAGCTTCACCTTGAAGTAGAGTAATCGGTTGACTCTAGCCGTGCTATGATGTGGGCGCCAGAGCTTAGTCCCTCCAGGAGGTAGCCAAGGAGACAGGAAGAAATGTTTTCTGGGCAGGAGGATGTAGCCAAGGAGAGCACTGCCAAGCACACTTAGAGCCCCCGGGTCTGATTCCCAGTACCCAAGAAACAACTTCAGAAAGGCTTGTAAAACAGGCTTCAAGTGGTTCAGGAACAGTTCCGTGTGGGGGTAGGGGCAAAGGCCTTTGGCTCTTCTTTACTCTCCTACCCCGAGGTTAAGTTTTAGGCTAACCTGACTCTGAACAGAGGTCTGGGGCTGAGAAATACGTAGAGAGATGGATGGGCAGACAGACAGACAGCAGAGCCTACCTGAAGTCCCAGTCTCCTCTCCAGGGTTGGACAAGAGCCTGGGAGCCAGTTGCAAGGACTCCATCGGTTGGATGTTCTCTAAGCTGGACACTAGTGGAGACCTCTTCCTGGACCAGACAGAACTGGCTGCCATCAACCTGGACAAATACGAGGTCTGCATCCGCCCTTTCTTCAACTCCTGTGATACCTACAAAGATGGCCGAGTCTCTACTGCTGAGTGGTGCTTCTGTTTCTGGAGGGAGAGTGAGTACCCGCCTAGGGCTCCCTGGCCCTGCTTCCTCCCTGTGGTGCCCAGCGGGGGGTGGGGTGGGCTCCCCTCCCCCCTCCATCTTCTTCCTTTTGGTTTTTTGAGACAGGGTTTCTCTGTATAGCTCTGGCTGTCCTGGAACTCACTCTGTAGACCAGGCTGGCCTTGAACTCAGAAATCTGCTTGCTTCTGTCTCCCAAGTGCTGGGATTAAAGGCATGTGCTACCACTGCCCGGCTTCCTGTAACTTTTTGTGTAGCCCAGGCTAGCCTTAAACTCACAGCTATCCACCTGCCTCTGCCTCCAGAATGCCCAGCTCTCTTTCAGACTTTTTAGCTCATCCTACGAGAGCCAACAAACATACTGCGTTTCTTGGGATCCTTAGCCTGTCTTAAGCGGCGATGGCCTCCCTTAACTGGATGCTGAGTGTTTCCATCCAACAGAGCCTTTCATTGGTTGGAGGATCTTAGTAGGATCCGTGCATGCTGCCGCCACCTCCATGGTGTGGCCTGATGTGAGAGACCAGGCGTTTTATTTTGCAGAGCCCCCCAGAAAAGGTTCTAAGTTTGGGGGGCTCTGTGTGCTTTCAGCACCATGGGCCGACCCTAAGGCTGCTTCTCTCTACAGAGCCCCCCTGCCTGGCAGAGCTGGAGCGCACACAGATCCAGGAGGCAGCCAAGAAGAAGCCAGGTAAGGAGGGGTGCAGGGGAGGGGCCAGGGATGCTGCCCTGTGCTTCCTTGAGGCCCAGAGGTTTCTACTGCCTTGCTTTATGGCACACGACGAACCTAGAAGAGGGCCCTGGCCTAGGAGGGCACAGGGAAACACCTTTCTTGCTTTCGTTGGCTTGATAGGCAAGAGTCTCCTCAGGTGCCCCCTCAGGGAGTTTGCTTAAACACTTTGGGCAGTCCAGACCAGGGCTCGAGAGTCCTCTACTTAAATTCACTGCAACGGGTGTGTGTCTAAGGCTGGAATGGGACCCCCTCCATGGGAGATGCTCATTCCCATTCTAAATGAACACCCTGGAAAGATGAGAGACCCAGCCCAGCCTAGGTCAGGACCGACGGGCAAGGCAGACAAGGCTCATGGCCGTGTAAAGCCTTTGGATGGCCTAGCCATGGGAACACTCAGCGTGCAGAGTCGGGAAGACAATTTCCACCTCAGACGGCTGTGTAGGGGCCCAGGGAGAATGCAGGTGGGTATAAGCCTCCTGAGAGGCCAGTAGAGATCTTTCTGGGGCATTAGCCTTAGAAAGGGGGGTGGGTCTTGAGGAAGAATAATAAGCCAGGTACATACACTGATGACATCATGAAAAACCTTGAGGTCTCAAACAAAACAAAACCCAGTAGGAAAGGCCCAGGCAACTGGAGGGTGCCGTTGAGGGCATAGCGATCCTGAAAGGAGGGCCTTGTGGCTCCTTGAGAGTCACATGACTGGGCTCACAACACCAGCACCCTGAATGAGCACCAGGCCCCCAAAGCTCCCACAGGGCTGTGCTGACTGGGCCTGCTGGCTTCCCAGCCTTGGTGAGGAAGCTGTTCTGTCATCCACTCCCCCAAGCAGGCCCCCCCCTGGGCGCTAGGCTCCCCACTCTAATGTACCTAATGCTACCCTGGCTGTGGACTTAATGCCACCTCTGTGGCTCTTACCCCTACCCCTCGACTACAACATCTCAGAAGATGCCTTGTGGACTGTCTGAGGACCTGAGGGAAATGAGTGAGCCCTGAAGAAGGAAGAAAAACTCCACGTTCCTAGCTGGAGACAAAACCAAGAGTAGGCTCGAGCTTTCTAACCTGTGGGGCCAGACTGTCCCACATGATGAAGGCCTTGATACCCAGGAGACAGCATCCTCGGAGAAGCCTGAGCATGGGACACAGGGACATTGGGGAAGGGAGCTCTGTGCTTCCAGTCAGTAGCCCTGAGTGTCTGGTTTCTTAGGGGTGGGCGTCAGTACCAGGCTGGCCAGGTTTTCAGGCCATCTAGGCCCCTGCTCGAAAGGACTCCAGAGCCCATACTCCGGGCTCTTCGCCCTAACCCTCAGGTGTCTTCATCCCGAGCTGTGATGAGGATGGCTACTACCGAAAGATGCAGTGTGACCAGAGCAGAGGTGACTGCTGGTGCGTGGACCAGCTGGGCCTGGAGCTGACTGGCACACGCATGCATGGGACCCCTGACTGTGGTAAGGAGCATGTCGCTAGTTCTCAGGGTGGTGTATGTGGGGCAGGACTCCAGGTTGAGAGTGTAGACTCAGTGTGTGGGTTCCTTACCGGCCTTTCCCGTGCTTTCCCAACAGATGACATCGTGGGTTTCTCTGGGGACTTTGGAAGCGGCGTCGGCTGGGAGGACGAGGAAGAGAAGGAGACAGAAGAGGCAGGCGAGGAGGCCGAGGAGGAGGAGGGTGAGGCGGGTGAGGCAGATGACGGAGGCTACATCTGGTAGATGGCCCTCTACGGCCTCGGCAGGCCAGGGTGCCGACGGCCAGAAAGACAGGCCAGAAGAAATCTGGACAATAGCAGGCAACTTAGCAAATGGATCCGGAAGTCAGTGCGGAGGACCCTGGCTCCAGTGGGGGAGGACTGGGGAGTGGTGTGTGTGTGTGTGTGTGTGTGTGTGTGAGAGAGAGAGAGAGAGAGAGAG
>NC_034598.1:25521545-25559837 GCF_900095145.1 Mus pahari
AGAGAGAGAGAGAGAGAGAGAGAGAGAGAGAGAGAGAGAGAGAGAGAGAGAGAGAGAGAGATGTGAGTCACCCAAAGGTCCCTATGTTATTGATTTTCAAATGCACACTTTCACACACAAGGACACAATAACAGACTAAAATCAATAAGATGAGATGTCCCTGATCTTGTCCCTCAGCCCAAAACCTGGAATCCCTGCCCTGCCCAATCAACCCTACCCCCTACTGCCTTTCTTCCTTCCTCTTCTGAGGCCAGGGAGAGGGAGGGAGGGCAGGCAGCTGAAAGCTAAGGGTCCTCCCCAAGTCGGGCTGTTTTGATCTGAAAGCCCCACCACGGTCTTGTGGTGATGAGGCAGGACCTGTACACATTACAAGGCTTACTACCCTTCTGACATCCGAAGAGCTAGTCACAGGTGTGTCCAACCATGGCCCTTGGGCTGCATGTGGTTACGGATAGCTGTCTATGTGGCCCAACACAAAGAGGTAAACTTACTTAAAACAGGGTTTTTTGTTGCTGTTTGTTTTTTGTTTGTTTGTTTGTTGATAATTGGATCGAGGAGTTATTCCTCTGTTGCAATGTCAAAAGGTTGGACATTCCTGATAGATGATCTCTTAACCTAGTCCAGAGTAACCAGAGATAGCTCAGCAGAACAGGCAGAAACCATGAGGCAGAGAAGGATAGGTCCCTCGATACCAGGCCTCATGGGGCTCTGGGCTGCTTTCTTGGCGGATGGGGACTGTCATCATACAGCTGAGATTTGGTGCAGCCTGCTACGAGGGCTTGCAGCTGCGTCCTCTGCTCCCTGGTAAGGGTCCCCCTTGTCCCAAGGAGCAGAGGACCAGAAAGCAGCCCATGTCTGCTCACCTCCTCCCTGACCCTCTAGGAAAGGGTCCCCTCTTGCCCAGACCAACAGAAGGGCGTGTCCCTGAGATCCTTGTAAGGAAGCATCCGGGAGCTGTGACTTCCTATGGCCAGAGATGGTCCTGGCAGAGAGGCCCCAAAGCCTTAGCCCTCTTGGCCATGACTTTCCTCTGTCTCAAGGGTCCCCAAGATGGCCCTAGAAGAACCACACCCCAGACTCTATTACAGCCCTACAGTGTATATGAATAGAGAACAGTGTATCTATCAGAGGGGACCACACTGGGCAGCTAGGCCCTGAGGCCATGCCTCAGCATGCCCTTAGATCTCCAGGCCCGGTGGGAGGGGCTATTACTCAGATGCCCTGGGAGGTTCTGCGTGTCTATTGCTCCCCACTTCCCCCTCTCAAAGGAAATTCCTTGATATATTTGATGAATTCCTTACCTGGACCTGGGCCTCTGATACTCTTTGGTGTGTGTGTGTGTGTGTGTGTGTGTGTGTGTGTGTGTGTGTAAGTAAGAGAGAGAGAGAGAGAACACCCGAGGGCCACCCTGATGCCCAGGGAGAGTGAGGGCACCCCCTGTGTGGCGGAAGAGGCTGGGAGGCTGGGCAGCTAGCTCCTGGGGACCTTGTGCTGAGGCTTCCAGGACAAAGCCCCAGTCTGGCTCTCCCCCAGCCTCTCGAGCACTGGCTGGTCACATCCACTGCATATCAACCGGTTGGACTTTAGGGAAGAACCTCCTCCTTCCCATTTCTTGGTCCCACCCTGGAATGGCCACCTTCCTCGTCACCTCCTGGGGGGGGATACTGAAATGGCACCAAGCTCCATAAAGTGCTTCTCATTCCACGACACAGTTCTGACTCTCCGGGTGACTGTCACCTGCTCCCACCCTCTTCCTCCTCCCTCCCTCCCTTCCTCAGGCCTCTGCAACCATCCTCTGGTCCCTGGCTCAGTCACATCAGCCCTCTGCATTCTAGAAGCAGCCATCCCGCCTCCTCCTCCCTCCTCCCCCTCCTCCCCTTCCTCCTCCAGCTGGAGTTACTTGAAACTTCCTGCTCTCGCTAGGATGGAGTCGGATACTTCCCCTGCCCTAGCTGGATTTCCAGAACATCCCCCGGGTAGCTGTGAAGGATTTTAGGCTCTCTGGGGTGGGGAGGGGGTAGTGTAGAGGAGCATCCCTTTCTTTCGCCTCGCCCTGCCCCGCCCCGCCGGGAGCTGTGCTCTGTGTCCCTGGATCTTCTGGTTTTGTATCTGACGTAGTGAATATGTTTTAGTAGGAAAGCAGAATGTATGGAACTGTGGCAGGCCCCAAGGGGTCCAGAAGTTTGTCCCTCTCTAAAATGCTCCCCTCCCCCATACTGCTTTTCACCCCCACTGAGACCGAGTCCCACAAAGGTAGGCAGAGCAGCTGTTCCTGGTGGGGCTGAAGGTTCCCAAGTAGCTTTTGGTTTCCTCAGGAGCGAGGTCACACAGGTCAGATTATTGTCAGTCCTGCGGGCCTCATCCTTGAATAAGCTGCCTGCCCAGTTCCTCCCTCCACGCTCCTGCCTGCTCCGGTTCCCTTGCTGCGGGCCGGAGAGGTAGGGCTGTGTTGGAAAGAGTTCAACCAGATTCCTGCGGCACCACATCTTGCCGAGCCCTGGAGCTGCCCTACTAAGAGCCTCCTTAGCCCTTGAGTGCTGGGAAAGATGGTGTGCGTCGGGGCAGTTTGAGGTTGGAGAGAGTCAATGTGCCTTGAGAGACCACTCAGAGGTCCCAGGAGTAACGGGGGCGGGGCTTAGCCTGGGCGCTCGGGCAGGAGGCGAAGTTGGTGAGAGTCATGGGACATCTTCCCCACGGTGTTTCACAGGAGTCGTGACCACGTGTGATGGGTGGGCACAGGTCCGTCCTTACTCCAGCCCCCTCCCCTGGCTTCAGTTGGTACCCATTTGGCCTTCATCTGCTTTCGGCTTCACCACTAAGTGCGTAGGTGGGGACTTTTGATATCGGCTCTCCAAAGCAGGAGCCCACAGCCCTTGTCGAGAAATAGGGGCCCATCTTTGACACCTGGGTCATCACGAGCCCTCCCGCCTACAGCTGTCCCGGGGAAGGACCTGAGGGTGCAAAAGGAGATTCAAGACATCCGTACCAAGTCAGGCAGAGCTACCCGCTTCTCAGCCCGTGTCCCACTTAAAACCGTCCAATGTGTAATCACTGAGCTTAGAGTTAAACATTGTGGTCAAGTGCTTGGGTTCCGTCTGTAGATTTAAGTGCTGACGTTGTATCTCCCAGTAATTTTAGATGTCTTTTAAAAAATTGAACAAGTGTTAGACCCGTGTGTGCGTTGGTGGGCACTCAAGCATCCCGTGGGTGACCCCATTCTCTCCCCTTCCTCTGCGCCACGCCCCCTCCTGCCCCGCCCATCCCCACCTGCCTCCACCCGGGGCCCCTCACCTTGCTGTGGTCTTTATCTGCCTATTACTCAGCCTAAGGAAACAAGTTCACTCTACACACGCATAAAGGAAAGCAAATGTTATTTTTAAGAAAATGGAAAATAAAAACTTTATAAACACCACCTGCTGAGAAGCCTTTGCTTGTTATTATGCCTTAGTGTTGTCTTAAGAGTCGACCTTGGCAGATGAGACCCTGTGGGCCAGACTACCTCAGTCAGCTCTGTGCGCTTACCGTTGCAAGAGAAACCTTGGAGAAGGCCAGCCTGATTCATCCACAGAGGACCAGGCACAGTGTGAAACACTTAGCATTATTGCAAAGATGCCTCCCGTCTAAATTGGTTCTCTGTCAGTAAGCACACCCCTGTGTCTCAGCTACAAAGTAGAGATAAAGCCAGATGTGTGTTAACACACCATGGACTCTTCCCTGTGGTTTTTCCTTTAATTAAAAAACATCACATTTATTTATTTTTTCCTGTGTGTGTGTGTGTGTGTGTGTGTGTGAGTGCATGCGTGCGTGTGCATGTATGAACTCTGTGTGTAGGTCAGAGGACAACTTGAGGGAACTGGGCCTGTCCTTTCAGCAAGTGTGGGTCCTGAGGATAATTCTGGTTGCTTGGGTTTGGTGATATGAGCTTTTTTCTACCCACTGAGCCATGCCTGTGTCTGTCTGTCTGTCTGTCTGTTTATTTATTTAATTTAAGTACGCTGTAGCTGTCTTCAGACACTCCAGAAGAGGGCATCAGATCCCATTACAGATGGTTGTGAGCCACCATGTGGTTGCTGGGAATTGAACTCAGGACCTCTGGAAGAGCAGCCAGTGCTCTTAACCACTGAGCCATCTCTCCAGCCCCTCTTCATTTTCTTAATGCAGGCTGGCCTGGAACTCTGTAGGCCAAACTGGCCTTGAACACATGGCAAACCTCCTGAGTGTTGAGGACGCAGGCATCACCGACACGCCCAGCTTGCTTTCTAAGCCACGGAATATGGAAGTTGCCACGTAGCCTTTCCAATGTTTCCCAACACCACCACAACCTAGTTCTAGAACTTTCCTCCTAGTTGTAAGCTGGGGATGGAACCCAGGGTATTGTGTGAGCTAAGCACACAGTCCCAGTGAACTTAAGTCACACGGTAATTCCGACAGCAAACAGCTTTTTCTGGAAGGCTGACCTGTCAGAGGCAGCCCCGTCGCAGCACATGCTGTGTGAGGCCCCTCCGTGCCGGCCTGCATACATACAAATACTGATTTCCTAGGCCTTGTCTAGTTGGCAAAAGAGCCACGCATCATTTTTATTTCTTACGGGATCTGGAGACTGTCACACTGTGACTCTTCTGCTCACAGACCTCACCGCTCCCTGTGGTTTCAATAAGAGACACCTGAGGGCCCGTGTTAGTCCCCACATGAGGGCCCCGAGGGGGTAGCAGGGCCTTTATAAAGGAGATGGAGCCTGGTGGGTAGCAGGGAATTATGGGATGTTGACCTTCCCCCTCTCTCTTTGCTTCCGGGCCAAGCGAACAGCTTGCTCCACCTCGGCTCTTCCTGCAACGGTGATTTTTCCCATTGTTGCACAACACGCCCGATAAAAGCAGCACAGGAAAGAAGGGCTGAGTTTGAGGATACAGTCCGTCATTGTGGGGAAAGCATGCCTCAGGGACGTGAGGCACATGGGCGGGGGACAGTGCCGCCCATATTCAGTATGAACCTTCCAGCATTACTTAAACCTGTCTGGAAACCTTCACAGATTAACCCAGAGGAACGTCTCCTAGGCAATCCCAAATCCAGTCAGAGTGACAGAGAGGCTGGCCTCCACACCCCAACCCAATGACCTCTTGGGTCATTGCCCCAGGCCTGAGGCCTAGTGACCTTGGACCAAAACCTCTGGAGTCACCTCAGAAGATCCTTCTTCCATTTAAGTTTCTTCAGCTGACTAACATCCTCCCTCCCAGACAGTCCCCTACCTAAACACATCTTCCTTTTAACCAGCTCTTTGTCATGAGAGTGGGGTCCAGAGGCCAGACCCCTCCTAGGAATGTCAACTCTGGCTGGAAGGCCATCTGTGACCACAGGTAAGTCCTCCGAGTGTGGAGAAGCACGCCGTGGGTCAGGGCTCGAGACTATCACCAGCCCGGGCTCGAAGCTGGTTTGTTGAAGTCTTTGGGTCAGCTCCAAGGAGGCCACACAGTTCATGATGGCCAGTCCACCCGAGGGAGCCCTTCGAGGGAGCATCCCCAACCTTCAAGGAATGATTCTGAGACCATTCACCCACTATTGACATATCCCGGCAGTCTGAATGCCCGTGGTTGCTTGGGCTAGTAGCAATCAGAATGTTGCTGGGGACAGACTCAGGCCAACTGGCAGCACAGGCTGAAATCATCCAGACTCATGGGGTACCCACTGCTCCTGACTTCCCTGGACATGTCTCCGTTCTCAGCCAGTCTCTCATCCCTCCTTTGCCTAGCATCTTGCTTCTCTGGTATTTAGACTTCTGGGGACTGGACTGAATATATATTGACCTCACTCAAGTTCTGGGGGAGGGTAACTGGGGCCCAGGAGCTGCTGAGAACAAACCTATGAGAAAACAAAAACAAAAACAAAAACAAATGTACACAGACAAAGCTCCACACAGATTGCATCCCTGCCACCTATCTGCCCAACACTGTGACCACCATTCACGTCTCAGGATGCTCGAGAGGGAGAGTGCTCAACTGAAACCAAACAAAGCCCCTACCGTACACATAGATATTTACCTGGCATGCAATATCGGTGAAATTGTCAGAATCCATTCGTGGGTCACAGTGGGATGTGTGAGAACTGTGCATCGGGCAAATAGGGGCACCGCCACGTCTGTCAGTCTCCACAAACATTCATCATTTCTTTTTGTTAGCCACGTTCAAAGTCTCTCCCTCCCCCCACCCCTCAGAAGGGCTTCAGGGGGCAAGAGTTAGTGCAAGAAAAGCACCGAGTCGGGCAGCTGAGAAGTAAGTAATTGATTAGAGAAGTTGTTCACGCCATCGGCAGATAGGAGTAACAGTAGGGCAGAGGCTTCGAGGAGAACCCGGGCCCTAGAACCAGAAACTGACAACAAGGCAGATTTCCTCTGACGAGAGGAAATCAGGAAATCCACAGACATGGGCTCTTCCGTGAGGATGGGGGAGCAAGGCCACAGTCAGGCTCTCTGAGCCCCAGGAAGGAGACCGGGAAGCAGGCAGGGAGCAGCGTGTGTGGCCACCAACACAGCCTCTGGGTGAGAGATCCCAGTCCAGGGAATTTGCTAGCTAAGGCCTCGCAGACAACACGGCAGTAAAGCACCTGTCAGTGTCTGTGAGAGGAGGGTGCTGCAGACATTGTGGCCTGGCTGGACTCCAACGTCACATCCCCACACACTGTGCTTGCGGTTTCAAAATTCACAACTCCTTGACAATCATGGTTTCCCCACCCAGTATGGAACTCAAGTGATCCCATTACCCATCCTCGCCCCGTGCCCCTTCCCCACGCTTCTCTTTCAACTACAGCTTGTGCCCACTCTGTGAGATGGGTTTACCCAGCTCCTAACAATCTGACCTGTTTCCCTTACTACAGTGGCCTCCGATTTCATTCATATTGCCACCAAAGAAGGATTTTGTCCTCTTTATGGCTGTATAGTATTTCATATATATGAGTATCTCATTTAAAAAGCACATTGATGTCTTTATTTTGTGTGTGTGTGTGTGTGTGTGTGTGTGTGTGTGTGTGTACATGCCATAGCACAAGTGTGAAAGCCAGAGAAATGTGTAGCGGGAACCCACTCTCTCCCTCCGTTCTGTGTGTCCTGGTGTTTGAGCTCAGCTCCTAGGGCATGACTGCAAGTGTCTTACCAATGAGTCATCTTGCCAGGCCCCGAGGCCCCGCATTTTACGTCTGGCTGTGGGCTCCTAGGTTGGTTCCGTAGTCACTGTTGTGAATAGTGCTTCAGTGAGAGGGAACAGGCAGATGTCTCCTTAGCATGCCAACCTCCTTCCCTTCCCCTGGGTATACACCCAGCGCTGAGCCTGCTGTGTCCTGTGGTTTTATTCCTAGTTTTTAAGATAACACTCATACTGTCCTCCAGGATAACGGAGCCAATATGCGTAGCCACCAGCTACAGAAAAAGCTTCCTTTTTCTTCAGGTTGTCACCAGCTTCTCTTCTTTGTTTCTTTGTTTTGGAGTGTGTGTGTGTGTGTGTGTGTGTGTGTGTGTGTGTGTGTGTGTGTGTGTCAGGCTAGCTCACTGTATAGCAGAGGCTGTCCTTAAACTCCAGATTATACATACCTCTGCCTCCCATGTGCTGGAATTTCAGGCGTGTGTTACCATGACTGGCATGTTTTTGGCTTCTTGATCAGAATTATCCTGACTGGGATGAGGTGACACCGGGATCATTTGTGGTTTTGATCTGTCCTTCCCCAGTGATTTAGTGGAATTAAATGCTTTTTCAAAATAGTGTCAACTATTCATCTATTATCTTACTATATGGATTATACACACATATGGAGATCAGAGGACACTTCTGGAACAGATAATTCTCTCTTCCACTCTGGCTCCGGGGATCGAACTCAGATTGTCAGGATTAAGTGGCAATCGCTTTTACCTACTGAGCCATCTTGCCGGCCCTCGTTGACGCTTTGTCTCTGGAGAAATGTCTTTAGAGATGAGAACCTTGGTGTAAAATCAGAACTGCTTCTCTGCTGTTGAGCTGGTGGAGTCCCATACACGTTCTGGAGGTCAATCCCTTGTCCCAAAAGGCCGTGGTGGCAGCCTTTCTAAGTCTGCCTGCATTGCTCCAATTTTGTCCGTGTGCTTTTGAAACCAGCAAGGCTTTTGTATTTCGAGCATAATAGATAAGGGAAAGGAAGGGGCTCCATCGGGGCTGAGAGTGCAAGAACACTTGCTTGCCTAGAGTGAGCAGCCCCTGGATTTGATCTCCATCCCAGAGTGGGAAACCATCAATTGTTTCTGTATCAGCACCCTGTGACTTCCCACACTGCACAGTCCTCCCTGATGTTCCTTTATAGAGACTCTGGCCACGCTTCCTGACCACTTGTATGTGATTCCGCTGGAAGTGCGTGTGGCTTGGCCAGGGGTGGTGGGTATGAGGCAGGGGGAAGGGTAGAATATATAGATGGGGCAGAATTGGGGGGGGGGCTTCATCTACAAAGTCATGGGGGAGTCGTAACCTATGCTGGGGGCACACCTTCCTGAACAGCTGCTTTAAGGTCACCCAGGCTCATTCATTGCTCTGTAAGTAAGCCTAGTGAAGACATGGGATCCCCAGGATGAATTCTGATGTAATTGTATCTTAGTTTGACATTGGGACCTTGAGGAGAGGGGGATAAGGATCATCCACTGTGGTGGTTTGGAAGAAAATGATCCCCATAGGCTCATAGGGAAGTGACACAATAGGAGGTGTGGCTTTGTTGGAAGTGTGTCACTAGGGGGCAGCCTTTGAGGTCTTAGATACTCAAGCCAGGCTCAACGTGCCATTCTCTTCCTGCAGCCTGCCAATCCGGTTGTAGAACTCTCCAGCATCACGTCTGCCTGCACACCGCCATGCTTCCCTCCATGACAATAGTGGACTAAATCTCTGAGCTGTGAGCCAGCCCCAATGAAATGTTTGCCTTTATAAGAGTTGCCATGGTCACGGTGCCTCTTCACAGGGATAGAAACACTAAGACACCTCTGTAGGAGGAATCTTAGCAGTGTAGGGTTTCACACTATAGTGGTGGCTAGCCTTGAGGGTCCAAGCTGCCCTCAAACTGTGACAATCCTTCTGCCTCCACCACTCAAGTGCTAGGACTATGGATGTGTGCCATGCCCAAATACAGATGTAGTTTTTGCTCATGGAGGTGGGTGCTCTCCTAGAGTTTGCAGGCTCGTGGCATAGAAGTGAAAAGGCTTGGGTAATAGTGGGGAGGGGCTGGACCTCTGCTTCTGTGTGTGTATGTGTGTGTGTGTGTGTGTGTGTGTGTGTGTATGTGGGCTGGACCTGTGCACCTGTGTGTGTGTGTGTGTACCTGTGTACCTGTGTGTGTGTGTGTGTGGTGGACCTGTGTACCTGTGTGTGTGTGTGGGGCGGTGGACCTGTGCATCTGGGGGGGGCAGACCTGTGCACGTGTGTGTATGTGTGTGTGTGTGTGTGTGTGTTGGACCTGTGCACCTGTGGGGGAGGGCAGAGGGGTTGGACCTATGCACCTGTGTGTGTGTGTGTGTGTGTGTGTGTGTGTGTGTGTAGGTCAGAGGACAACTTTCAGGACCGAGCCAGTTCTTCCTCTTGCTTCTGTCACCGTGCTGTGCACTGCAGCTAGCTGGCGTGCGCTTACCCCAGTGAGTTTCCTACGTGCCTCACCTCTCATATTAGGTGTGCAGAGATTACAGATGTGCATAAAAACCCACCTAACTTTACGTGCACTTCGGTGTTCTGCCTCCGTTATGTCTGTGCGAGGGTGTCAGATCTCCTGGAACTGGAATTCTAGATGGTTATAAACAGCCATGCGGGTGCTGAGAATTGAACCTGGATACTTTGGAAGAGCAGCCCGTGCTCTTAACCACTGAGCCGTCTTCTCCAGCTGCTGAACCTGGCTTTTTATTATGACTATTGGGATCCAGACTTCAGTGTTCAGGTTCACAGGGAAAGCCCCTTTACTCACTGAGTCATCTCCCTGGCCCATAGCCACTGGGTTTGTGTAGCTAGGCTTGGGAACTTGAGCCTTGGCAGGTGTCTGGCGGCTTGGGTTTCAGGCACATTCCCATGATTCTCTGAGAAACGTGGCCCACTGCTCCCCAGTTACTTAGCAAACAATACAGCTTATGGTGAACATCTGCTTTCCTACAGAGAGCCTGGAGTTTGAGGACATGCCAGGCAGCAGGTGCCTGCGTGACCTGCCCCAGGACACACTGTGGGTCCTGGGTCTGAGCTTCCCAGAAGAAAGGGTTTTATTTCTACCATCAGAGCTATTTGTGGGCGGGATTAAGTGACCCCTGTGACCCACAGTGGTGGAATCTCGAAGCTCGCACCTGTTCCTTTTGCCTGGCACCTGACTTTTCTCTCCATCCTTTTCCATAGTAAACCTTAGTTGTGGATACAGATGTATGGGATTTTGGAGAGTCTCCTTGGCTGAAAACAAGACCCGGGGCTCCTGACCTAAGTAAGAGCCTCTCTGTTTATCCTATGCTCTGGGACAGCCCTGAGATCCAAAGGAACCTGAGTCCTGGGGATGGCAGCCATGAGATCAGTGCTCCAGATCCGGCCCAAACTCTTTTGAGACAGCATCTCACGAGTAGCCCAGGATGTTCCCGAAGCCAACATCCTCCTGCCTCAGTCTCCTGCCTCATGGAGTTGGCTTGTCTCTCTGTGTTCCTGTTGCCTTCCACGTGTGGCCCTTACTTTCTCTGGCCCAGCAGGTGTGACTGGGGTGAGGGTGGGCTGATGGATGCAGACTGGCTGTGCAGGTTCCCTCTCTGCTCAAGAAGTTAGGGTACAAAAGAAAATACGTTTATTTAGTTTGCCCCCCTCCTCCTCTCCTGTAGGTATGTGATAATTTTATAGAAAAGGTGACACAGAGCCAGGAAAGTCAACTGTGATACAAGCTGTTGAAGTGTGTGAACTCTCCCCCTGGGAGTCAGCTCCTCCTCTGGTTAGTTCCCGGGCTTCAGCACACCAGGCTCCAAATGGATAATCTGATTCTTCAGGGCCCATGGTTTCAGTGTGGTTGTACCAGAAGGGAGATTAACGAAAAGCAAGACATGGCCGTTCCTCAGCGTGGTTGAGGAGAAGGGTTCGGTTGTGGCTATGAGAGCGCCCAGGCAGAGGTCTCCGCAAGGGTCCAGAGCAAAGAGAAAGTAGCAGATTGACCATGGCCAGCAGAATAGACCAGGCCAGGGGGATGGGGATGGGGAAAGCAAGACAGGGAGAGAAGAGAGAAGGCCAAGAGGAGTGGGGACCGGCAGGTCAAAGACAGTCAAGAACGCACATGGCTGAAATGGCTGCGTTATTTAGGAATCAGACGTTGGGGGGGGGGAGGGAGGCAAAGTTCAGGGGCTGGATAGGTTTAGGGTAGGGCTGTGTGTCTGTCTGTATCTGTGGGTGTGTATCTGTGTGGTGTTGTGTGTGTCTGTGTGTGTCTGTGTGTATTCTCTCTCTCTCTCTCTCTCTCTCTCTCTCTCTCTCTNTNTGTGTGTGTGTGTGTGTGTGTGTGTGAGAGAGAGAGAGAGAGAGAGAGAGAGAGAGAGAGAGAGAGCGCTAGGACTCTGAGCAGGCACTTGTGATGTCGAGAGAGCCCAAGGAGGCCAGTGCCCACTTTGATATGTTAAATAGTGCCTCAGCCATTTGTCCCTGGTTTCTTTGGTCCCTGACAGGAGCACATGGATCTCCATTGAGAATACCTCCTCTTGTGCCAGGACTTTAGTTCAGAATCATGGAGATTCACCTGATCGTCCACATGGCTATTCCTAAAGGCCTCTGGGCCTGCTTCTGTTGCCTGCTGGGTGAAATGCTGTGGTTGGCACGTCTAGATCACATGCCCACCTGTGCAGCCTAGCCATAGATCTGGGACCTCAGGAAAATGCAGGGATTCCTTCTGGAAAGATTCAGGATGGAGAACCCTCAGTACCAGAGGAGAGGAGAGTAGCTTAATTTGGAGAACTCCCCTGAGATGGGGCAATGTTATACTTAGTGTGGCTGAAGCTCAGAAATTTCAAAGATTGGACCCTTCATACCTTTTATTTTCCATTAATTTATTTGTTTATTTACTTTATTGTTGGACAGTGGGTGTAGGGGAATAAAGGAAGTGGGAGAAAACCCATGTCCCGCCAGTGGCCCCGGGTGGGTGTCTGGCTGTGGGAAGCCATGGATCCCAGCCTGTCTCGGGGTGGACAAGGGGCAGCCCGAGGTCTCTGGGCCTTACAGAGGCCAGAGATAACAGGTTCTCAGTCTCGGGCATCCCAGATGTCGCTGGACACTGTGGAAGACCTGAGAACAAAGTGGGGGCCCTGGGGGCGTAAGGACCACGCCAAGCACCCACATGTTCCTATTTCTTGCCACTCCAGCTGTTAAGGTCCAGGTCAGGTGCTGCCTCCTCTATGAGTTACTCGAGAGCCCTACCCAGCAGAGATGGCAGGATCTAACCCTGGTGGAATCCTCAGTTGTGTCAGGAGACAGAACTCTCCAGCAATGAGATTGTCATGCAGATGAGAGGCAGTGAGCATTCCAGCCCCGAGGCTTCACATCAGTGGCCCATTTGTTATAGGAAGGGTGGGATCTCTTGGGAATATACTCTAGATTCTAAGGTTGTGCCAACAAATGGCCACCAGCTGGGTAGAGTCACAGAAATGTGATCTGCTGGGTTCTGGAGAACAGATGTCTGAAATGAAGGTTCAGGATACTTTAGGAGGCTCCGAGGGGTCCAGCCGATGCCTTCCTCCTGGCATTTGCTGCTGGTAGTGTCCTTGGTTTAAAAATGAACCCAACCCCAGATGCTATGGCTGATGCCAAGAAGCGCTTGCTGACAGGAGCCTGGTATAGCTGTCTCCTGAGAGGCTCTGCCAGAGCCTGACCAGTATAGATGTGGATGCTCGAAGTCAAGCATTGGATTGAACACAGGGACCCCAATGAGGAGTTAGGGCAAGGACTGAAGGGGTTTGCAGCCCCATAGGAAGAACAATGATGTCAACCAGCCAGAGCCCCCCAAATCCTCCAGAGACTAAACCATCAACCAAAGAATACACATGGGGGAACCCATGGCTCCAGCTGCATATGTAGCAGAGGATGGCCTTTTCTGGCATAAGTGGGAGGGGATCCCCTTGGTCCTGTGGAGGCTTCATGACCCAGCGTAGGGGAATGCTAGGGTGCTGAGGTGGGAGGGGGTGGGTGGGTGAGCACCCTCATAGAAGCAGGGGGGATGGAGGAGATAAGGGGGTTAACTGGGAAGGGGGATAACATTTGAAATGTACATAAATAAAGTAACCAATTAAAAAATGGAGTGGAAAAAAAGAAAAAGAACTGCTCCGCCCTTTTCTGTTTCCATGCGGTCTTCTCTGCATGTCTCTATCTATCTATCTATGTCCTGCTTCTAAGAGAGCACCAGGTTGTAGAATCAAGCCCACCCAGGATCTAGGGTGACTTTTTTTTTTTTTTTTTTTTTGGTTTTTTTGAGACAGGGTTTCTCTGTGTAGTTCTGGCTGTCCTGGAACTCACTTTGTAGACCAGGCTGGCCTTGAACTTAGAAATCCGCCTGCCTCTGCCTCCCAAGTGCTGGGATTAAAGGCGTGAGCCACCACGCCCGGCTAGGGTGACTTTTTGGGATTCTAAAACAATCAGTCACGTCTGGGAAGACCTGAGGATGTAGAGAAAGAGGAGTAAATTGAGCAGGAACACAAGTAAAGAGGCTACAGAAGGGTCCCGAGGTATAACTAGAAAGACCTGGGTTCTGGCCTAAGCATTTCCGCCAAACGCCACCAGAGGGCGCCCAAACATTGTGCTAAACAAGGCTCTGGCAACCAGGGAGCGCGCTCACCTAGGACTGAAGGCTAACAAGGTTTTTCAGGTTCCAAGTGGGAGGTGAGAATGGGGTAGACAGGGAGAAGAATAAAAGCAAAGCTGTTTCCACCTTCCCTCCCGTCCTCTCTTCCTTTTTCCTATATATAAAAAAAAGGTTTTGAGACAAGGTCCCATGTAGTCCAAGCTGGCCTTGAACTCACGTAGCGGAGACTAATCTTGAACTTCTAAACTTCCTCAGGCTGAGGCAGGAGGTTCATAAGTTTGAGGCTAGCCTGGGCTACATAAGAAGGTTTCTTCTGAAATAAATAAATATTGGGAATATACTATGAAGAATTGTATTTGTCTCTGCAACAGACGGAGACCATTACAGAAACACACAGCCAATCAAAATGCAGACTTGTGGAGCGCACTCCGCACTAGTGAGTACACCTACAAAATACGGCCACACCTGAGGCTCAGGGAACGCTACAGAAGAGGGAACAGAAAGGCTGCAAGAGCCAGAGGATCAGGGAGTTTGCTGTGAGGTTGGGTCTCCTAGCAACGTCAGAAGCTATAGCCATAACGTGTAAGCAGTGTGACCACCGGTGTAAGCTGCACGAGGACAAATCCGCTGGACTCGCCAAACAGGACGGGGAGAATCCGGGAACCCTGAAGCCTACACACAGTGCCCTAAGCAACTGGGCTCGCTGGGGGCTGGAGAAGAGCACACGGGTTGGTTGTCCAGTGCCAAATGGGAAGCCCTGAAAGCACACATAGAAATTACATTATACAGACGTAACAGGTTGTATTTAGGGATGTATATGTCTGTACATATATGCTTGTCATAACAATTAGGAAAGAAAAGACCATGAATTTGAAGGTGAGGGGTCTATGGGAGGGCTTGAGGGAAGAAAGGAATGGGAGAAATATAACTAAATTATAATCCCCAGATTTTTAAGGGCTGGAGAGATGGCTCAACGGTTAAGAGCACTGACTGCTCTTCCAGAGGTCCTGAGTTCAATTCCCAGCAACCACTTGGTGGCTCACAACCATCTGTAATGAGATCTGGTGCCCTCTTCTGGTGTGTCTGAAGACAGCGACAGTGTACTCACATACATAAAATAAATAAATCTTAATTTTTTTTTAAAAAAATTACATTTAAAACCAAGTCTAGGGTCTAAGGATAGTTCAGTTGATGGAGTTAATACCTAGGGGCAAGAAGCCCTGGATACCACCCCCAGTTTACATAAAGCCTGGTGTGGTAAAGCCTGGTGTGCCCGAGTGCCTGTAATCTCAGCACTCAGGAGGCAGGGGCAGGAGGCAGGAGTTCAAGGCCATCCTCAGCTATATCATGAATTGAAGCAAAAAAATTTTAAAAATTGGTATATAAGTAAAACTCTAGTGTATTGAAATAATGGCCCAAGGTCTGTGGTTGTAGCTTTGTGGCAGAAAGTGTGTGTGGCATGGGAAAGCCCTGGGTTCAATCCCAGTACCAAACAAAACCGAAACCCAGTATTTAATAATAATAATGATGATAATAATAATAATAATAATAATAATAATAATAATAACTAACCCAGCCTTGCTATCAGACAAAGATGGCCACTGCCAAACATTTCTTATTCAACATTTAGTGGCCCTGAACTGTCATAGTACTTGCAGGTTTAACTGAGGCCCACAGTGCCTGAGTTTCGTGTAGATAAAAGTCTAAGAGAACCACTAGCAAAGGTCACAGGTCAAATGCCACGAGGCACTCACTGGCTTTAGCACATCCTCGTCTGCCTTCCGAATTGGTGAGGGCTCAGTTAGAAGATCAGTCACCCACTGAGAGTTGGTCTTATCTACCACTTGTCCAGCCTACCACTGAGAGAAACTTAAGGCTGTCCCTGGTCCTGTCTGGGTTGCATCTTGCCCTTAAACACAGGAAGAAACAGAAGCTACACAGAGGATTTCCAGTTGACTCCAACTAGAAACTCAGCCCCATACTTAGTGTATGTATATCTGTGCAATACTTAAAGGGAGAATTCCTCCTCTTCCTCCTCCTCCTCCTCCTTCTCCTCCTCCTCCTCCTCCTCTTCCTCCTCTTCTCTTCTTCTTCTTCTTCTTCTTCTTCTTCTTCTTCTTCTTCTTCTTCTTCTTCTTCTTCTTCTTCTTCTTCTTCTNCTTCTTCTTCTTCTTCTTCTTCTTCTTCTCCTTCTTCTCCTTCTTCTCCTTCTTCTTTTGAGACAGGGCTTCTCTGTGTAGCCGTGGCTATCCTGGAATTCACTCTGTAAACCAGGCTGGCCTCAAACTCAGAAATTTGCCTGCCTCTGTCTCCCAAGTGCTGGGATTAAAGGTATGTGCCACCACTGCCTGGCTAGCATTATTCTTGATAGTGCTCTGGGTGTGGCATTGGACAGGATCCCAGTGTTTGCCCAACCGATCAAGGCCTTTGGGAGCCGAGGCTGGCCACACTTCTGGGCAGATGGTACTCATGGTGTCTTTGACACTGGCTGCAGGTCTGAGGTGCATTGATTTATGTCATGAACTGAGGAGACACAGGGGCTGTGTGTTCTCTGCTGGAATGGGGCTGAGGAGAGTGGGGGCAGTATGGCCTATGACTCAGGTGGCTCTGGGGTCTTGTTTACCTCCTGGAAGATGAGGAAGCTGGAAACATCTGGCTTCCAGGACCAGAGCTTTGGCCAGCTGAACTTTGGGTCCACAAAGCAAGCCCTTCAGCCACAGGAAGAGGCCCTGAACCTCCCTGCGCTTGTCGGCAAAGGCTACAGACTGCCATGAGGCGGACGGGGCCCAACACAAACAGGCACTGGAGAAAGGGACCTTTATGGTCAGTGGAGGACAGCTGCTGGGCTGGTGGGGGGTGGTGTCAGCTCTGTGTGGCTGGGGAAGGGGCTGGCAGGTGCTGCCTGCACACTCACTGCTGTGGTCATGCAGGGAGCTTGGGGCACTGAGTGCTAAACTGGGGAGGGGCCAGAGCTTATCCTGTGTCTCCGTTTTTTTCCTCTCCAGTCCCTTCTTCCCCTTCTTCTCCGACTCTCATCCTGTCTTTTGTTTCTTTGTGCCATTGTTCTTTTAAGAGGCTTCCCCAAGATCTTTACAAATTTCAATCATCACATGAGCAACATGCGCTGGTTCAATGGTGCCATAGAGAAAAGGCAGAAGGCGTCTTCTCGCCCTCCACTCCCACCCCATCTCTGTCACTTCCCTTCATCCCTCATTCCCTCATGAACAGTCTCAGGCTTCTTGGCACATGCACACTTATTCTCAGACGCAAGCACCCAGCCAGGTTCCTGCTCTCGTGGGTTAAAGGCACAGGCCTTAGTAGAGTTTCTCAACGGGGGAATGTTTGGAACTGTGTTAAAACGTTGTTATTGTTGTTGTTTCGAGACAGAGTCTCTTGTAGCCCAGACTGCCCTTTTGAGCTCATTGCGTAGCTGAGGCTGGCTGTGAATTCCTAACCCTCTTCCCTTTATCCCCAGGGCTGGAATTACAGGCCTGCGCCACCATTCAGGCATGTTGGCCTTTCTTTAGCTGTCATAATGGCTGGAAGAGAGGAGGTGGCATGGGTGCAGAAGAGTCCTATCATTACACAGGGCAGGGACACTAACTCTGCAGTGTAGGGGACAGTCATCATCAGCTGCCTGCCTGAGGGTCCTGGTGCCCCAGTCCTGCGGCGTGCCTTATAAACTGAGCAGTATGACCCCACCCTTCCAAATATAGACCTTGCTACCTGTTCCCTTTGTCACACTTTCTGGCTGTGACCAGAGCCTGGTGGAGAAGCGGGTTTGGGGAGAAGGTGCTCCTTATGGAAGGTCAGGGACGCCTTCTGGAGAAGCTGACTTTGATCTGAGGGGTTTGGACAGGGAGGGATCCAAGTTACGGCATCACAGACATCTCCAGCCCTCCCTAAGAGCTGTGACAGATGTCCATCCTCCCACCGCCCCGCCCACCCCCATCGATCATTCCCTTTTATAGGAAAGTGTGGGAAGCTGGGTGTGCTCAACCTCCCTACCCTATAACTTTCCTGTCTGCCCTGGGAACTTACCTGAAACCTTCCCAGGAATGATCTTGCTCAGGGGAGGTAGACATACCTCAGTCTTTCCCTGACACAGAGCACCAGTCCACCCACTGTCCCTACCCTTTGTGGCCCGGGCCACAGACATGCAGGTGCTAAAGCACAGGCTTCAAGGCTCTGCCCTAGTCCTACCATGCTAGACCTTGGGACTGGTCCGTCGTCAAGCATGGCTCTGTCACACAGGTGCCATTGAAGGTCTGTCCCTGTCACACCACCTCCTCTGCTCTGTGACAGCTAATGGAAGGAGAAGAAGCAGACATAGATGCTCAGAGTCTGGGCAGGGCCGTGGCTGGGGTCCCACCCTCAGCAGGTGATATCCCACATACTTCTTTTTTTTTTTTAAATATTTATTTATTATTATATCTAAGTACACTGTAGTTGTCTTCAGACACACCAGAAGAGGGCATTAGATCTCTTTACAGATGGTTGTGAGCCACCATGTGGTTGCTGGGATTTGAACTCAGGACCTTCAGAAGAACAGTCAGTGCTCTTAACCTCTGAGCCATCTCTCCAGCCCCATACTTCTTTTCTCCAGACGAATACTCAGCTTTTAGTTGAAGGGATCTTAGAGCTGGCACCGCAGGTTTCACGGGTGGCAAAGAGTGTGAATTGTACCATGCTGTGGGAAGGGACAGGACTGGACAGAATTCCTGTCCTGACACGTGGGGTATCACAGATGCCTTTGGGATGGAGGCTGCCCATCTGGGATCCTGCTTCGGATGCTTCGTGACAGAGGGTGAAGCCAGGCCTTTCAGGCTCATCTCTGACCTCCGTCAGCTACGAAGCGGACTGCAGGCAGTTCCACAGACCATTGGTTTCCATGGCTACCACTGGGCTGCCATGAAGTTCAGTGTTGAGGACATTTCTGGTTGGGGGGTGGGACCCCAGCCTCATCCCTGCCTAGAGGCTGAGTATCTGAGCCTGAGGCAGGAAGGGAGGTGAGGGGGTGATATGTCAGGGACAGACCTTCAAAGACGTGACAGAGACGTGCTTGAAGGAGAGACCAACCTCAGAGCTGTTTCTCCTGCATCTGTCACTGTGGGTACCCATACCTGGCTACACTGTGGGTACCCATACCTGGCTACNACCCATACCTGGCTACACTGTGGGTACCCATACCTGGCTACGCTGTGGGTACCCATACCTGGCTACACTGTGGGTACCCATACCTGGCTACACTGGCTGCTTCTTATCTATGACAGAGGTGTGAAGCAGGGGTGTGTGTGTGTGTGTGTTCGTTTGCCAATGAAGACTGCAGATGAACTCAGTGCCAGCCTTGCCCTTTTGTTGGCCACTCCCCAGGTATGAGGGAGGGGACTCCAGAGACCAGAAGGTGGGCCGGGGTCACCTGAAAGCCATGCAGACTCTAAGTCTGAGCACTTGGTCAGGTCAGAGGAGGACAAGGCTAACGGAGACGAAAACAAGCCTGCCCATGTCCTGCTGGGAACACCAGTGAGAACTCCTTTTGCTCCATAAATAAATTTCCTACTTAAATAAATACAAGCCAGCATGACATCCTTTTTCTTTCCTTCTGAAGAAGAAAAGGTCATTTATCTGTCTCCAAAAGCTGAGCGCACATTCCCTGCTCCTTGGCGACATTTCACAAGACAACCCTGGAGGAATTTTCATTCTCAGATGTAGGTGTGCTGAGGGCAGGCTCCAGCACACAGTGAGGCAAGAGCAGCCTCTCTTCTCCCAACGGCCCCCAGTGGGCACGCGCCTGGCTTCCTTCTGCAGCAATACCTGAGGTGGTTTTTTTGATCCTGGCCTACAGTAGTGGCCCATTGCAGAGGCAGGGGTGCATTGAGGCTGCTTTGTTCTGTGGAACCCGTGGGAGGTGACTCCATATAATTTCTGAGCTCCTCACTTTCCCAGTCCAGTGTGTGTCTGAGAGTGTGTGTGTGTGTGTGCGCGCGCGCGTGTGCGCACACGCGTGTGGGTCTGTGCTCATAGGTGTTGTGTATCCAGGCACGCCTCCACATGTGTGTCCATACATGTGGAAGCCAGAGGACAACCTTAAGTGTTATCATTCAAGAGCTACAACCTTTTCATTTTTTGAGACAAGGTCTCTCATAGGCCTGAGGCTTGCTAAGTAGTCTAGGCTGCCTGGCCCACAAGACCCAGGCATTAGCCTGTGGCCACCTCAACAGCATTAGGATTAGAAGCGTGCACCATCATACCTGGCTTTCAAAACCATTCTTAGATGTCTTTATCTTATGGGTGAGTGTTTAGCACATGCATGTATGTGCACCACATCTGTGCCTGCTGCCCAAGGAGGTTAGAAGAGGGCAGTCATTGAATCCCTTGGGACTGGAGTGACAGATGCTTGGAGTCACACGTCGATGCTGGGGATGGGACCTAGGTCCTCTGCAAGAGGGACACATCCTCTGAACCCCACCTCTCCAGCCCCTGTGCCCAGCCTGACCCAGGAGAGTCTCCCAAGGACGGGCAGTTCCGTTGGCTTAAAATAGTGTCCAGAACTGCCTTCCAGGATTCCCGTATAGCACATGGTCTGGGAACACGGGGTGCCACCTCCAGGAAAGAGTACAGACCCCCTGCCCACTGGCTTTGTACAATAGTGAAGACAGTCTCTCTTTGTAGAATCCCAACGGGCAGGTTTGCTAGAACCCTCCAGAAGACTGGGAGCTACTTGAGCACTGACCCTGGGCTGGAACATGAACTCTCCACCCCTACTCTGCCCGTGATACAGGGGGATGCGGGGCCAAGGGGAACTTGAACTCACACCCGCTCTCCTCCAGTACCAAAGTCCTTGGCCACTGACCCAGGAGTTCTATATCCAGACAGTAGCCAGGAGACGACATCAGGAAAATTTCCCAGCTTGCAAGAAAGGTCAAACCTTAAAGCTCGATGTGTGTTTCTTCTCCTTCTTCTCTTTTATTTGAGACAAAGTCTGATGAAGCCCAGACTAGCTTTGAACTCACTATGTAGTGCTGGATGACAGGCATGAGCCCCCACACCTGTTTTATTCAGTGCTGGGTACTGAACCTGGGCCTTATGTGTGTTAGACAACTCTATCAATCCAGCTACATCCCCACCTTACCCTTCCGTTTTAGATTTTTTTTTTCTGTGTAGACTAGGCTGTCCTTGAACTCACAGAGATCTCCTGCCTCAGCCTTCCAAGTGCTGGGATTAGAGGTGTGCTCCGCGACACTTCTTTTTTTTTGGGGGGTTGGATACTGGGCTTTTAATTTTAATTTTATGTCCATAAGTGTTTTCCCTGCATGTGTATCTGTGAACTTTACGAATGCCCAAGGAAACCAGAAGAGGGAATCAGGTCCCTTGGGATAGAAGTTACAGACAATTATAAGCTGTCATATGGGTGCTGGGAATTGAACCGCAGTCCTCAGAAATGACAGCCAGTGCTCCTAACCACTGAGCCATCTCACCAGCCCCTTTTGGGGGGCTTTTAAAGACCAGGTCTCATATAGCCCAGGACTGGAGCTTGCATTGTAACTGAAGCTGGAGCCCTGGCTCCTCCTGCTCAGTCTTTCCGAATTCTGGAATCACAGGCCTTGCCCAGCTAACCTCCCGCCGTTCTCATTGCTAAGCCCCAGGGTTAGAATGCTTACCTTGTGTCAGTGGTGAGAAGCCACATTTCCTGTCTGGGTTCTGTGAGGAATCAATAAACAGCGGCTGTAACCTGTTTACTTTGGTTTACTCTCTGTGGCTGGGAAGTTGGTCACTTGAAAGTCACTGAGAAGTGCCACCTTGGTGGCAGCATTACAGCCTGGCCTTGGCTCTGGGATCAGAGTGGGGCATGCTTTCTAGGCCAAGGCTCCAGAGTCCTCAGTGAAAGTCTTCAGTGACCAGCGTTGGAAGCTGCCTCTCCTCAGAGGCTGTGTATAATAGTCTGTGTCCACTCTCTCTCTCTAAAGATGCGTAGAGAATGCATGTTTTTTTTTTTAAAGATTTATTATATATAAGTATAGTGCAGCTGCCCTCAGACACACCAGAAGAGGGCATCAGATCCCATTACAGATGGTTGTGAGCCACCATGTGTTTCCTGGGAGTTGAACTCAGGACCTCTGGAAGAGCAGTCAGTGCTCCTAACCACCGAGCCATCTCACCAGCCCATGGTGCTTACCTTTAAAGAGCTATTGTGATTATGGTTCATAGTCATGTTCATGGTAAACTCTCTATGTTAGCCTCTTGCAGTTTTATTATATTCTTTGGTCCCTGGTAATATCATACCCACATACATACATATGTATATAACCCCTATACATAGGGTTATAACGCATATAACCCTACCTAAAGAATATTATTCTGGGGAGGCTGGGATGTAGCTCAAGTGACAGAGTGCTTGCTTAGCATAGAAGAAGCCCTGGGTTTGTTTCCTGGCACTGTGCCTGAAACTCTATCACTCAGGAGGTGGAGGCAGGAGGATTAGAAGTTCAAAGTCATCTTTAGCCACACATCTGGCCTGGGCTGTCTGAGACCTCGTATCAAAAAAGTAGAGACAAGGCTGGGCGGTGGTGGCTCACGTTTTTAATCCCAGCACTTGGGAGGCAGAGGCAGACGGATTTCTGAGTTTGAGGCCAGCCTGGTCTACAAAGTGAGTTCCCAGGACAGCCAGGGCTACACAGAGAAAACCTGTCTTAAACCACCCCGCCCCCGGAAAAAAAAAAAAAAACAACCGAACAAAAAACAAAAAATAAATGGTAGACACTCAGGTCCACCTGCCGCCACACCAAGCAAAGCAAAGAGGGAGGAGGAAGACGTCCAGACCCACCTACAGCCATGCCAGTGGCTAGAACAGTGGCCGCACACCTCAAGGGCAGGCTATATCCACACAGAGCCCCACCTGCTGCCATACCCCAAGGGTGGAGATGCCCACCTGCAGCAGATGGGAGAGAAAGAGAAGGGGAGCACTTTGAGCAGTATTACAGAGAGAGATGGAACTGGGGACTTGAATAGCTGGTTGTGAGTAGCCAGCCTTTCCACCTGAGACCATGATGAAGTCCCAGCCTTGCTGCTGCTAACGGCCGTGTCTGGGTCCATGGCTATCAGTGGCAGGGGTTGGTGTCAATGTCTGTAGCTCACATTACCACCAGAGAACATAGGGATGTCCCTGATCTAGGCAGCAAGCTGGAATCACAAAGATATCCTAAGATGTGCAGAACTGGTCCTACCTCTCACTGGGCAGTAGTAGCATTTGGGAGAGCGGCTCTGTGCCTCACGTGGGTAGCAAAGCAAAGCTGGCCCTGGTAGCAGGAAAGCTGGTGGCCAGCCCTGAAGGCATGGTCACTGGAGCTGGCCCTACCCCTATTCTACAGTGAGGTAGCACGGGCTATGAGGTGAGACCCATCCCCTCCCTGTCCCTAGCCACCTCGGGCAGCCAGGAGAGCTGGCCCCAAGGTTATGAGACTGGGAGACCCTCACTGGCTGTAGCACTCAGTAGCGTTAGCTTCACCTCACCTGGGCAACACAGCGGAGCTGGCCCTGATGGCGATGGCACAGTGGAGCTAGCTTTGAAGGTGTGGGTACAGGCTAGCCAGCCCCGAGGACATGAGAGCAGAAGAGCTGTCCTTCCCTTCTGCCAGTGGTTGCATGGAGTGGGCTAGCTCAAGCAGTGCCGGAGAGCTTACCGTGGCGGTGTGGGTAAGGGAGAGTCACCAAGGCCCAGATCCAGGGCTTTGAGTTGGTCCATCCCCAAATCTTCATCATTTGTGAGATGTTGGAACATGTGAAAGGGCTGGTCCTGCTGAGCCAAAGCTGCAGGATCTCCACGACACAGGGCAACAAGAGGATAACGGGGAGGAGTCCCAGTGAGGATCCAGTATTGATGGAGTCACAGAAGCCAGAGACCTCAAACGAGAGCAGTGACTCATTGCGATGAACATTTGCAAGAGAAGATGTGCGGATAGGGGGATACGCTGTGGGACGCACTGTGGTGCACTACAGCCTCCATGACACAGGACAGATACAAGAGGACAGAGAAATGAGTGGGGCAAGGTGCATGACGTGAAATTCACAAAGACTCAATAAAAAAGTTGAAAAAGAAAAGATTTTAAAAATCCCACTCCTCCTTTCAAGAATATAAATTTCCCCTGGTATCAAATGAGTATCAAGAATCCAGATTAATTACCTTCCCATGTAATTCATCATACCTTTCTTTCTCTTTTTTTTTAAATTCTTTTTTCCCTAAAATTATTTATTTATGTATTTCATGCATACAAGTGTTCTGTCTGCATGGATGCATGCCTACCAGAAGAGGGTATAAGATTCCATTATGGATTGTTGTGCATGGTATCTTTCTTTGGAAAGATCTCACTTGTTCCTCAGGCTATCCCATCACTCCTGGGCTAAATGATCTTCCTCCTTTAACCTCCTCAGTGTGTGGGACTCTGAAAGTATGTCACTGTCTTATTTAAAGTTTTACTGCTGTGAACAGACACCATGATCAAGGCAACTCTTATAAGGACAACATGTAATTGGGGCTAGTTTACAGGTTCAAAGGTTCAGTCCATTATCATCAAGGTGGGAGCATGGCAGCATCCAGGCAGGCATGGCACAGGAGGAGCTGAGAGTTCTACATCTTCATCTGAAGGCTGCTAGCAGAATACTGGCTTCCAGGCAGCTAGGGTGAGGGTCTTAAAGCCCATGCCACAGTGACACACCTATTCTGACAAGGCCACAGCTTCTAATAGTGCCACTCCCTGGGTCGAGCATATACAAACCATCAAAGCCACTAAGCCTGGCTTGATGGTTTTACTATCACTATTTTACTCTTTAAAAATTTATCTTTTGAGTCTGGAGAGACGGTTAAGCAGTTAAGAGCACATACTATTCTTAGCGAGGACTCAAGTTCAAGTCCCAACACCCACACCTGGAAGCTCACAACTGTCCACAACTCCAGCTCCAGTCGATCTGATACCCTCTGATCTCCCCCATACCAGACCGCGAAAATAAGTAATAATTACCACCAGAACAGAAAAGTATCTTTTTAAGATTTTATTTACTTCTTAGGTCCGAGCACAAGTGTACCTGCATGAGTTTGTGTGTATCACATGGCTACAAGAGTTCACAGAGGCAGAAGACCTTGGATTTCATGGACCCAGAGCTACAGGTAGCTGGAAGCCCCTATTCAGATCGTAGGAACCTCCGCGAGAGTAGTCAGTGCTCTTAAACGCTGAGTCCTTCTCTCCAGCCCCTTACGTTTTATTTCAGATTATGTGTGGATGGGGACATATGTTGTGAGTCCGTTCGTGTAAGTGTAGTACCGGCTGTTAGCATCATCTAACACCCGCAGAGAGGCCAGAGACATCCAACCTCCCCACTGCTGTTTGTTTGTTTGTTTTATTTTGGACAGGGTCTTACTACAAGACTCTAGCTGTCCTGAAACTTGCTGTGTAGATCAGGTTGGCGTTGAATTCACAGAGATTCACCTTCTTCTGCCTCCCCAGTCTGAGATTAAGTTCTGTGGGTGCACACTGCCATGCCTGGACCCTACTTTAGTTTTGATGGACATGTTGGTCACTTCCTATTTTTGTTTAGGTTTTTAAATTTTTATTCTATTTTTTTTGTGTGTGTGCTGGGAGTCACACCCAAGACTCTCATATTCTAGCCAGGCATTCCACCATTGAGCTACACCCTGGACTAATTCCATCTCCTCTCAGTACAAAAATACACATGGGAAGGTGGTACGTGAGGGCTGAGAGAGATGTCTGCAGGGCAGAAGTAAAAGTGCTCCATCATTTGCAGACATGGAAAAAGAGACTGGGAGGGCTGGGGCCCCTGGAGCTGCGTTAGGCACCGCAGCTCCCTGCCCTCAGAATCTCACATATATATGCATGTATATATAATATATGTACAATGTATATAATGCATATATGTATGTAAAGTATATATGCACATATGTACTCATTCATTATATCTGTTCTGTTTCTCTGGAGAACCCTGACTAACACAGCATGTCTGTGGGGGATTTGCTTTGATTGTGTTAACTGATGCAGAAAGTCACAGCCCACAGGTGGGTGACATAATCACCCAGGTTTGAGTCCTACATGGGTAGAGAAGGTGAGCTGAGCAGAAGGCACACACACACACACACACACACACACACACACACACACACACACACACACATGTATTCTCTCTCTGCTCTGGAAAGTGGTAGGAATAGAGGCTTCAATTCCCGCCTTACCTTCTGCACAATGATCGGCTGTGGCCTGGAATGGTAAACCAGACACACCCTTTCTTCTCTAAGCTGCTATTCACAGCAACAGAAAGGGAAATGGCTGTAACCTCAACTGTGAGTCACAGGTGCTCTCTCCCATAAATTGCTTTGATCTGAGTATTCCAACACAGCAACAGAAAAAGAAACATAAAAAGGTTATAGAGACCCCACATGAACTACCACCTGGGCCCCAGAGGAGCTAGGTGACATCAAGGGCCATTTGGCCTCTAGATTTTAAGCAACCTTCCCCAGGTGCTCTGCTTTGACCCCATGAAGAGTTCAAGGGGACTCGGATGCTGTGTGGTCTTCCAGTCTCCCTCCTCCCAGATCACTGTGGAATTCTCTAGAACCCTTGCCTCAGGGGATGCTGCTATCTGTCACATATTCTGGTAGTTCAGGCATTGTGGACCACTCAGGTCAGCTTTGCCAATGGGCAGTGCCCAAGGGAAAGACCAGCCACGTTCATGCAGGTCTGTCCCTTCTCCTGTCAGGCCAGTTGACCGTAATAGCAGCACACATTCCTTGGAGTCCCTGCCAGGTTTTGTGTGAACCTACTGAGGATGTTCATGGAAGGCAGAGCTGAGATTCAAGATGATAAGGAGATGGTACAACGGGGTAAAGATTTGAGTGTTGTTAGCATCAGGCACATCCGTGGACAGCTAGAAGTGTCTTTACAGCCAGCTCTGGGATCCAGCAATGAGACAGGTCATCTCTAGCTCCCACATCTGTGTAATGGCCTCATTGCACATCTCTCTATGCATGTGCCCCCCCCCCCTTTCCTTCTATCCTCTTCAAGAGGCTGCCTCTGCCCCTCTCCAGATAAACCTCCTATGTGAGACCTGTTGCATTGTGTGATTTGTCTGGGACTGCACCCCTCATTTCTAACAAATGTGACGTCAGACACAGTAGAACTAATTTAACTAATCATTGCCTAACCATCAACAGGTCCGTGCCAGACTCCACTCCATATTTCCTGTTCTACCAATAGCCACATAGGGGAAGGTGTCACATCAGACAGACAGGAAACGGCTTCAGAAAGCTCAGGGACTTGATCTGGGTCCTATGGATATAAATGACACCCCACGGGACTCAAACTTACTTATCTGGCTCTGGTCTTCTGCTACCAAGTGATTCTGAACATCTTAAGAAATGTGGACCCTTTTGAGGTTCCAGCAAAAAGCTGGTGTCCCCTAACCAGAAAAGCATATGTAGTATGAACTCCCATCACACATTTGTAGCCTGTTTCCCGCACATGTGGCTTGTGTAGTTGCCCAGGGCGTTGTGATGGTTACTCTTCAATAGCAACTGCATGCCGTGTGACCAGCTGCCTCAAGTACTTCTGCTGCTACGTCTTCTCCTCCTTGACTTCCATACCTTGATGGGTAGTACCTTCAAACCATGAGCCAAAACCTAACCAGTCCTTCTTTAAATGAGTTTTGTTAGATATTTTATCACAGTGATAAGAAAAACAGCTAACACAGAAAATCAGTACCAGGAGTAGGGTTGTTGCTGTGCTAAAACTGGCCATGTGATTCTTAGGCCTTCGGAGTTGATTTGCAGGTAGAATATGGAAGGGTTTGGAGCTCTGGGCTTGAGAAACCCTAGTATATTGTGAGCAGAGTGTAAAGGGCCATTCTGGTGGTGAATGTCAAAATGCAGACAGTAACAGCTTGACTTGTGAGGTTTTAGAGGTAAGCAAGGACTCTTTGAGAATGGAGCTTCAGGTCACTGATATTGTATTCTGATGGAGAATATGTTTGTGTCCTGCCCATGATCTGAGAAACTGAGTGGGACTGAATTTAAAAAACTAACAGGCTTCTTTGCTTGGCTGAGGACATTGTAAGACAGAGTTTGTATTCAGACTGAGTTTGTATTCTGCAGGTCCCAGAAGGCATCCGTAATAAAACAGTACAGGTGATGGAATCAGGTCTGTCCCAGGGCTGGGTAACTATCAAATGTTCCAGACCAAGCAGGACACACCCTTCCCACCAAAGATTATGCTAGGGCTGGGTATATAGCTGAGTGGCAGAGTGCTTGTCTAATATGTACAAGGTTCTAATTCCTAGCACCATAAATAAGTAAATCTCTTTTAAAAGGGAGAGCATGCTAGGGGCAGAGACAGTGTGCCCAACTAGGGCCTCCCCCAGCATGCAGATGTGGTGGTGGAGACGCAATAGTTATGGCTACAGCCACCACTGAAAATTAAATGATTATTGTGTACTAGGTATGTTCATTAATTCTGGAAATTAATGCAGCAACAATTATTCCTTAACCAGCTTCTTCCCCAATTACCACAGAGAACTCTTAATATTTCAAAGCCTTAGGCCTTAACTGGGCAGACTCTCAACTAGTTCATTTAAGTTAACCCAACCACCTAGCCCCATCCAGTCACCTGGCTAGTTATACCTTCCAGGCCTGTGATCGTGTCTGTCTCCTCCCACGTCTCCTGGCAGAAACCTCTCCTCCTTTTTCTTCCTGGGGTTCCTTTCTCCCTCCCAGAAAGTCCCACCTCCCACTTCCTGCCCAGCTAATTGGCCATAAGATTTTTTTTTTTATTAAAGCCAATCAAAGAATGCCTTAGGTAGGTGAGGAAGGACAGAGACACAATTTCATACAGTGTACGCCAACATTCCAGAGCCAAACCAGGACCTCTTGAACCCAGGGGACATCACGGGCAGCAGGGGAGAGTGAGGCCAAGATTCTTCTCGACTCTAGATAGGGCTGATCAGGTTAAGCCAGCCCTGTAGAGTTCATCGGGAGGAGTGAAGGAAACTCCAGGTTATGGAAGCAGAATGGGTCAGGGGGAATGACTTAAGGAGTGTGGAGAGCCAAGCTAGCGCTTCCTATCAGTGCTACTGGCCCCAACACTGATCCCTCGAAGGACATCTTGACACTGATGGGTGGCATCTCTCCATGATGTCTTAGACCTGGCTTATGTTTGACTCCAGCAGGCAGCAGATACTTGCTCAGAACAGATGATGTGGGTTTTCAGAAGGCTTCAGCAAGTTCACTTTTGCAACCTCACTATCTGATTTGAAACAGTGCTTCAGGGCATTGTGTTGTCCTCCGGATTCTCGGGAAGGTTTCAGGTTTCGTGATATAGAGAGGAGGTGACACTAACCCCCTGAGTGTTTTTGAAGATTTGAGAGCACGCTTGAGAGGCTTGAGAGTGGGCCTGAGGGAGCAGGCAAGGGAAATTAGTTTACAAGGGATGCAAAAGCCGGAAGTAGCTGCAGCATCCGTGGGAGCTTTACAGTTGGGTAAAGTATAGGCACCACCCACCAGAATGATTGGAGGAAGTCTGCAGGCCCTGTACCTATAAGAAAAGGCAAAAGCAGGTGTTCCCAGAAGGGGGTTATTGGGGAATCTCCAATGCTGGGGGTAGTCACTGCCCTGTTGGGTTGGTGGTTGGCTACAGAGGCTCTGGAGGCTCCTAAGACAATCAAAGGCTATTGTTATTGCTGTTGACTGAATTACTTAACTGAATGCTAAGCCCCCTTTGCTGAAGACAGCATATACTTCCCGGTTGCAGGCTTGGAGAACTAAGGCTAGGACCATGCTGAAAGGGTCCCTTTCCTGTAGCTTAGCTCCCACACTGCTGGAAGGAGCTACTAAGCCTGCTGGGGAGAAATATGGCCAGAAGTGCTACTCCGATGTGCATCGTCTGTGTGTCAAGACAGAAGTGCCAGGCAAGACGAATCACCTTGTCCTATAGTGTGGCACTAGTGATTATGGATAGAATAAAATTCTAATTGGATTTAGTCCCACCACCCAGGGGAGATTCACATCTAGTGCTGGGAACTGAGGTCAAAGAAGTCATGGGCTCCAGTGGAGAAGCAGTGACTACTGTTTTGTTAACTGATGTCCTGGCTAACGCACATTTGTGTTTCGATCATAAGCTATTATTGCAGCCTGCGTCTGATTATGTATTTTTTCCATTCCTTCTATTTGTGTCTTAGTTGGAGGGATAACCATTGAGACTTGCCAACAACCACATTCTGTATATAGAGGGATAATGAGAGGGCACTAGGGCCTAGAAGCTCACTGATGTTAGAGGAGAATATTTAGACATCTCTGTCATTCCTTCCAAGGCTCAGGGACCCTTTTGGAAGGGGTGGAGGATGGGAAGAATGGAAGAGCTGTAGGAAGGGGTGGACTATCATGTGGGATTATCCTGAGCCAAGCTGCCTCCATCTTCATCAGTTCAGCCATGCCTACTTACAGACCATCCGCCCAGCTGCGCTTGTGGAATGCCAACTGGTGGGCGGGTCTTTGGACCTTTACCTTGACTATTCACAGCTCCCAACCAGCTGTGTGCACATCTGTCCAATTGCACGTGGCCTCAAGGTCTGGGGGGTGGGAGGTAGGGTACATAGGTTGGAGAAGAGGAGGGGGGAGCTCTGTCCACACAGCCATGGTGACTTATCATCTGGGTTGGGTGCAGACCATCCAGGGTGGCTATGTGAAGGTCCCCTGTGCTTGTGTGCAGAACACCTCACAAGCTGCTCTACATAGAAGTGTTTAGTAATCCCATCAGTATCCCCAGGGTGAACTTTGGTGGAATGATAACAAATGATAACAGAACCTTGCTTTTCTCAAGAAAACCCAGGACAACTCAGGTGCCTATTAACATATCAAAGTGGATGCTGGCCACCAGGCCCTCAGCTGCCTGTTACAAGGGCATTCTGGCTGGTATACCCCTACCCTACTCAACGCTCTGCAGCCCAGACACTAGGCTGGGCCCCTGGCTTAACTTGGGTTTTACTGCTGTGAAGAGACACCATAACCAAGGCAACTCTTTAAAAGGACAACATTTAATTGGGGCTGGCTCCCAGATTCAGAGGTTCAGTCCATTATCTTCACGGCTGGAGCACGGTGCAGGAGGAGAGCTGAGAGGTCTACATCTTGTTCCGAAGGCAAACAGGAGCAGTCTGGCTCCACGTGGCTAGGAGGAGGGGTGATCTCGAGGCCCACCCCCAGAGTGACACACTTCCTCCAGCAAGGCCACACCTCCTAATAGTGCCAAGCATATTCAAATCACCTCCCTGGGCCAAGCGCTTTTCAACCGCCACAGTCCCAGCTTTTCTTTTCTATGTAACCCAACCACGTTGGCTATGCTGGTCTCTCGGTCCCTCAGGTTTCTAAGGATTCTCTTTGCTCCCTCTCTCTTTTCCTTTTCTCTTCCCCGTTCCTCTTCTCATGGCCATGTCAGTCCAGGTTCTTCCAGATGCCTCTGCCTGAGCTCGCCCTAATACCTACAATAAACCTTCCCCTCCATCACACCTAAGGAGCATCATGGCTTCATTTTCATCTTTAGAAAGGATTCATTTATTTTTACTTTATGTGCATTTGTGTTCTACCTGCTTGTATGTGTGGGTGTCAGATCTTCTGGAACTGGAGTTGCAGACAGTTGTGAGCTGCCCTATGGGTACTGGGAATTGAAGCCAGGTCCTTTGGAAGAACAGCCAGTTCTCTTACCACTGAGCCAACTCCTCAGCCCCCATTTTCATTTTTTTTCATTCAGGTTTGTCCCCAACCTTAGGAGGAGATGGTAGATGGTCCTCTCCCCCAGGAAAAGGATGTTAGGGACATACATCTTCCTTTGATCTGGACTGGTGGTTTTTAGGCCAGGTGTGAGCGGAGGTTGGTTTGTGTTTTGTTTTTCTCTTCCTCTTTCTTATTATAGCATCTTTGGGGTTTTTTCTTTCTCCAGAGAAGTTTCGGGTTTAGGCTTCCTGTGGCTGTCTGGTTTGGGGTCCAAGGGACCAGGAAGTCTGACTGAGGTCACATGAGGCACCAGACTGCAGTTTCCACAGTGAACTTGCACCCGTGCCCCACTGCCTGCCCTTCCCTGCTCATCTCCTGAGCACTGCCAGTAAGAATTCTGGATCCCTGAATTCATGTGTTGAAATGTAATCCACCCAGAACACAACACTGTGAAGAGGTGAGACTTTGAGGAGGGCAGATGGATGCTGTCCTCTCGATGGGGGTGTATGCCAAAGAGTCCCCCAAATCTTTGTCTCCCCTCCCTCCTTGGACCTCTAATCTCCAAAAGCTGCAGGGACCGAGCATCTCTCCTTCCTTAACGGCTTTGTTACAGACAGCGGCTGAACAGACTCTGCTGCCTTCGCCCCCACCAGGTGTCGGCCCCTCCAAACCCCCGGCTTTCCTGCTGGCCACAGAGATGTTCCCCATCTCTTCTTTTGCATCGTGCTACAGTTTCTGCAACAATGGTGTTCTCAAAGCAAGAATGCAAGACTAATGTGACCAGGAGCTCCACCCCTTTGCACTGTGAAACCGGGCCTCAGGAGGTGTCCTCAGAAAGACACACAGGGCCCCAGCCTTCCTGCTTGCTGTCCTCTCTTCCCTGCCCCCTGGGGGTTAAGGGGACCCTGTTGCAAGCCAATAGTTCTCCTGAGAGCATTCCCTGAGGAGAAACTGTGGATAAAGCTGTTTCAGGAAATGAGTCAGTGGGGTCTGGGAGCAGGGACCAGCAGGGAGCAGGGAGAAGTAAACACAGCAACCGAGTATACACAACTGGTTCTGTTTGGGTTGGACCCCATTTTCAGGGACCCCGCTCTAGTCTCGGGATAAGGGCTCACCCAGAAAGCACGAGAGACCTTCTTGATGTAAAAACACAAGGTAGTTTATTGGCGGAGCTTTGGGCTGATGCCTACCCCACGCAGGAGGTAGAGGCATTGACCACGTGGCTCGAAAGCTAGGGGTTAGGAGGAATTGGCGCGGTTACACACGATTGGCTCATTTAAACATCAGCAGAATGATTACACATCAGCCGAATAGTAGGAACATCTCAGCAGAGCATCCGGTTAATGTGTAACGGGCGGGCCTGCTCGGATGTGCCCCGGGCCTGTTCCGCTAGGTTGTCAGCCTCAGGCTTCTAAGCTCACAAACGACTCTCTGGACATAAGTTACATGAATCACAGGCCTTAAATTTCATTTCCCTTCATTTGGGCTTGGTGTCTAGCGGGTGCAGGAGGGAGATGATGCTAGCTGCTTCCCCTTCCAGACCTAGATCTGGCATGGGGCCTGCTCTCCATGTCTTCCCAGCTTGCAGTGCGGGAAGACGGAGACCAAACCTGTGTCGGGACCGTGAACAAAGAGTGCACTGTCTACTCTCCTCCGGCAAACAGTGTGTGCCTTTTGGGAAGAGGAAGTGGATGGAGAAAGGAACCTTAACTTCTCAAAGGTTTCAACAGTGCTCTGAAGACTTGAAAAGGATGCTGTTCTGTTGTTGTCTCTTCACATGGCTCTAGATTACTGCAAACCAGTGGTTCTCAAGCCGTAGGTTATGACCCCTCTGGGGGTCCACATGGCCGTTTCACAGGAGTTGCTTAAGACCCTCAGAAAACCCAGATATATTTTTTTAAAGATTTATTTATTATTTTTATTATATGTAAGTACACTGTAGCTGTCTTCAGACCCTCCAGAAGAGGGCGCCAGATCTTGTTACAGATGGTTGTGAGTCACCATGTGGTTGCTGGGAATTGAACTCAGGACCTTCGGAAGAGCAGTCAGTGCTCTTAACCGCTGAGCCATCTCTCCAGCTCCCAAAACCCAGATATTTATATTGCAACCTATAACAGTAGTAAAGTTACAGTTATGGAATATTAACAAAATAATTTTATGGTTGGGGGAGTCACTACAATGTGAGGAACCATATTTAAGGGACACTGTTGTAGACCTCTCATCTCAGTGACATCACATCACCTTGGGCCGACAGTCACATTTGTCAGCTGACTGGAGTTCACATTTTTTTCTTTTTTCTGGGTATTGGCTATCTAGGAGCTTAAAGTGAGTATTACGGATTGAATTGCATTGCCCAAAAATTCATATTGAAATTCTGGGTCCTAGGAGCTGAGGATGTAGCTCATGAGATAGGGGGTCGACTAGGTAGCATGAAGCTCTGGCTCATTCAGGTTCAATCCCTGGTACTGCAGGAAGCCGGTATGGTATAAACCCAACACTGGGGAGGTAGAGGCAGGAGGATAGAAAGTCAAGGCTAAGGTCAGCCCAGACTTCAGAGGGCTAAATGAGACCCTGTGTAACACACATACTCACACACACACACCCCTGTGTGTCTGTCCTACTGTCCTCTCACACTGGTGCATGGTCATGGAATATCTATTGTGCTTGTCTTTCTGGGAGGGTCCCCTGGGAAGGATGTGGCCAGCATGCCCTTCCCCCATGGGACTGGAGTCCCCGCCCCATGGTGATTTTATTATGCTCAGCATCTGCTCTTTGTTTTCTCTTTCTTCCCTCAGTGGCCTTCATCTCCCTGTGGCCAGGCCCCAGAGGGAACAGAGCCACACTCTCCTGGGGCATCAGGGAGATTTATGCCTAAGTAGAGCTAGGGGCCGGTCTGGTCCCGCCCAGATCTGGCCTGCTGGGCAGAGGACTCTGGGGGTGGTGGTGCTGAGCTTCTCTATGGGTCAATGAGAGCAGCTTGTTTTGTGCTCAGTCCCAAGGAAAGCAAGACTTAGGGACTTAAGTGTTATCTGCCAGGGAGGGGGCCTTTTCCTCAGAAGCCTGGAGTCAGGGGGAGGGGCTGGAGAGCCATGTGGAGCATCAGAGCATGTGCCTGAGAGGTGAGAGCAGAGCCGCCTATGCGTGCAGGCACAGTACTCAGCCAAGACTCTGAAAAGCAGGACATAGGGACGGCAGAACGATGCAAAGCTGATGACGGGCGATCAGAGAGACATCTCTTAACATAGGAAGGGGACTGGGTTCAGGCCCCATAATTGGTTTTAGTGAGCACTTGCCTGAGAACAGGAAGTGTGAGCTCAGTGCTGGGGCAACCAGCAGGCAAGCCTGGTCCTTCCCAGGCCTTGGTTGTTGTGCTGGGTAGTTTCCCAACACACAGTAAAGTCTGAGTGGAGGGAACATCAATTCAGAAGATGCCTCCATAAGATTACCCTGTAGGCCGGCCTGTAAGGGAGTGGTTCTCATCCTTCTTAATGCTATGACCCTTTTATACAGTTCCTCATGTTGTGGTGACCCCCAACCATAAAATTATTTTTGATGCTACTTCATAACTGTAATTTTGCTACTGTTATGAGCCATAATATAAACATCTATGTTTTCCGATAGTTTTAGGCAATCCCTGTGGAAGAATCTCTACCCACAAGTTGAGAACCACTGCTGTAGGGTGTTTTCTTAATTAGTGATTGATGGGGGGGGGGGAGGGCAAGCCATTGTGGTCTATAAGGAAGAAGGCTGAGCAAGTCATGGGAGCAAGTCAGGAAGCAGTACCCTCCATGGCCTCTCTACATCAGCTCCTGCCTCCAGGTTCCTGCCCTGTTTGAGTTCCTGTCCTCACTGTCTTTGATGATGAACTGTCACGTGGAACTGTGAGTGACATTAACCCTTTCCGCCTAACTGCTGTTGGTTATGGTGTTCGTCACAGCTATAGTGACCGTGACTGAAGCAGTAGTGGGACCTGGGACCTCTGGGTACCTTTCTTATTTGTTTCCTTTGGCTTTTGGGTCAGCTGTCCCTATGTAGGCTCGGCTGGCCTGGACTTTGTGAATCTCCTGACTTTGCTTTTTCTATGTTCTGGGGTTACAGGCATGTCCCCATTACGTCTTCCTCTCTGGACACTTTTAAGCAGCCCAAACCATGAACTCAACTTCAGACCCACAGGATACCTCTCCAAGCACATGGCTAAGCAATGGGATCCAAATCTGGCCCTAGAATCAGCTGCATTAGCCCTCACAGTGCTAATATGAGCCTGAGCGGGTCCAGCAGTCTGGGGTTTAACAAGCCTCTGGGGAGAAGACAGCGTGAGAGTCAGAGGGACATTTTAAAGTGTCTCCAGGGGGACTGGAGAGATGGTTCAGTGGTTAAGAGCATTGGATGTTCTTCCAAAGGACCCAACACCCCTATGGCCCCTCACAACTGTCTGTAACTCCAGTCTTAGGGATTCTGATGCTCTCTTCTGACCTCCAAGGGCACCAAGCACACACGTGGTGCACATACATACATAAAGGCAAAACATCTGTATATATCAAAATACAATGAATACAAAAACTTCAAAAAACTGGAAAACATGTACCCGGGGTTAGCAAGCTGGCTCAGTAGCCAAGCTCCACAAACTGTGTTTGATCTCTGGTCTGTCTTAGTTAGGGTTTTACTGCCACGACCAAGCCAACACTTATAAGGACAACATTTAATCGGGGCTGGCTTACAGGTTCAGAGCTTCAGTCCATTATCATCAAGGCAGGAACATGGCAGCATCCAGGTAGGCGTGGTGCAGGAGTTGCTGAGAGTTCTACCTCTTCATCTGAAGGCTGCTAGCAGATACTCACTTCCAGGCAGCTAGGATGAGGGTCTTTTAAAGCCACGCCCACAGTGACACACCTACTCCAACAGGGCCACTCCCTAGGCTGAGCATAAACAAACCACCACCAAGTCAAGTCCTTCCCACATAGTGGAAGGAAAAAACCTGATCCTTGTAAGCTATTCTCTGCCCTCCATATGCATGCAACAGTGCACACAGCTACACACACATACACGTGCACACGTGCACACACGCGTACACACACATAGATAATGAATAAACAAATACTGGGGTGGTGCAGAGAGGTTTTTGGTTTAACTGGGTTTTGTTTGTTTTTGTTTTTTATTTTTTGACATGGTCTCTCTGTGCACAGGCTAGCTTGGTTTGCCTTGACCTTACAATGATTCTCTCGCCTCTGCCTCCCCAGTGCTAGAATTGCAGACGGAGCCACCTTGGCCATGTTAGGTCTTGTTTGTAATGAAAAGATAAGCATTGCATTTGGCATCTTCTCCAGCAGCCCCCAGATCATCTCCTTCTGAACGGGGCCCAGAGTTGGGGTGAGATGGAGCAGCCCTGAACCCCGGAGGGAACATTGTGATCGTTGAACAGCTCTTCATACACAAGGGGGAGAGCTAGGCAATGCCAGCCATCCCATAAACATCCCCACACTACTGTCTTTGCAGTCTCAGCTCTGGAGGCCAGCCCCACCCACACAGTCAGCTTGCCGACTTTGGTAAACGTGTAGCAAAGTGCAGCTCCTGGGCCTCGTCTGCATCTCAGTTCCATCCACACCGTGTTCACGTCTCGACAACCCTTTTCTTGGATTTTGGCGCCTTCCTGATGCTGATTCAGGAGGAATTAATCTCTCATTTGGAGTAACGAATGGGATGTGGGTGGTGTGGGACCCTCTAGGCATCTCAGCAGCCTCTAACTGACTCCTCTTTGATGTTCTCGGTCTAACGTTTCTCTCCGCCTGCCCTTCCTGGGACTCCAGCCAGCTGCTCTGCCCTGCCTTGGGTCTCTAGAGTGTTACACTCACCCAGATGTTCCAAGCAGATGGAAGCAGTGACAAACCAACAGGATAGTGAAGGTGGCTGCCACTCCGTGGCTCTACTGCTTTCCCAGAATGTGTACCGGAGCCGTATCCAGAAGCGACTCCTGCCATTGCTGCTGTCTATCTCTGGACACTCATCTCACTCGGTTTTTTATTTTTAATTAATTAATTAATTAATTTTGAGATGGGATGTAGCCCAGGATGTTCTTGAACTCCCCTGATCCTCCTGCCTCCACCTCCTGAATGATGGGATTGTGGGAGTGTATCACCAGCCTGGTTAATGCAATGATCAGGGTTTCAAGCATGCTAGGCAAACACTGAAACAACGGAGCTATATTCCTGTCCCTCATCTCCATTTCTGAACACATGACCACACGGGCCCTGGGCTTCCCTTGGTTATGAATCACCCTTCTCTTTCCCATCCAGCTCTTTGCCTCCTCCCGGCGTTCCTCCCTGTCGGCTGCGCTGAGGATTTATTAAAATCAGCCCCCTATTGGAGCCAGACAAGTGAGGTTTCTGAATGAATGGAGATCTTGGCTCAGCTTTCCTGATTCCCTTTCTGGTCTTATCTCACTCCTTATCTCTGCTCCATCTCTCTTCCCAAACCAAACATGTGGTTATGCTGGGACCAGCCAGCGTTTCCTGGGCTGTTGTTCCCAGCCTTCTCACACCTGGTGGGTGTGGCCCAAACCTCCGAGGAAGCTGGAGGGCAGATGCCAAACTTGTAGAGGAAAACCTGACTGGACCAGGCTATTTTTGAGGCTGAATGTTCAGAGGAGTAGGGCAAAAGCCACTCCCATCACAGTAGTTACATTAATAATTGTACCCGTAGCCGGGCGGTGGTGGCACACGCCTTTAATCCCAGCACTGGGGAGGCAGAGGCAGGCGGAT
>NC_034598.1:25559932-25562666 GCF_900095145.1 Mus pahari
AGTGAGTTCCAGGACAGCCAGGGCTACACAGAGAAACCCTGTCTCAAAACCCCCCCCCCAAAAAAAATTGTACCTGTAATTGGTCATAGTGAATAAACTGGTATGGGAAGCCACCAGACAGCATGGTACTTCTGAGTCCACCCAGCGCTGCCTCGCGGGAGATGGTTAAAGACAGCTAGGCTTAGTCATTATTGCCTCTGTGGTGCTGTACCACCCTCCACGCCTGGCTTTGTCGTCTTTCTTTATCTGTGTTTGGTTGGCTATGTTCCTATGATTGTTTCCTGCTTGTATCTGACGGGGACAGGAGGAACTGTGTCTAGGGATCCGCCATATGTGCTCTGGCTCTGGCTGCCTAACATCAAAGCCAGTCTCAAAGCATGACCTCCCAAGGCTCCCAATCTCCTCATGGGTTGGCCAGGATCCAAACAGTACTGTTCACAGATGCAGATGTCCACAGGGAAGCCACACAGTCAGGACAATGAACAAACGACTCATCACCGGGGAGAGGGACAGGCTATCATGGCTGACACATGCGTGTTCCCTCCAAGATACAGCACAGTTTTTCTTAGGGCAAGATCTGGGACAGGAAGACTCGGGTTCGCAGCTGGTACCACATTATCTCTCTCCTCCTACCAAACTGTAGTGCTGACATGTAAATGGGTTATAAATGTTAAATGGATTAGTTTGCTATCCTATATACAACATGGGTCTTCTACCCCCGCACATCTCATATAGAACATGAGAGTCTGGCCTTGAGGCCCTGGGCACAATGATGTGGATCAGATATGAGAGCCCAGAGGGCTTTGAGAGATGCACGCCGAATAGGAAGTAATCTTCCTTCCTTCCTTCCTTCCTTCCTTCCTTCCTTCCTTCCTTCCTTCCTTTCTTCTTGTTTTGTTTTGGTTTTTGCTTTTCCAAGACAGGGTTTCTCTGTGTAGCCCTGGCTGTCCTAGAACTCAGTCTGTAAACCAGGCTGGCCTTGAACTCATAGGGATCCACCTGCCTCTGCCTCCCAATTGCTGGCATTAAAGGTGTTTGTCAACACGTCCAGCTAGGAACTAATATTTCAAACATTGAAATGTTCATGGATACACAGTTGATCCTGTCATTTATGAGAAGAAAAATCACGAGTTGTTCTAACCCTCTTCCTTCCCCACCTCTGGCTGGGTTCCTAGTGTAATAATTACACAAGGTTCCTACTGTGATAACTAAAGTTCCTAGTGTAATAACTGAGGTTCCTAGCATAGTAACTGAGGTTCCTAGTAAAATAACTAAGGCTCTTAGTAAAATAACTAAGGTTCCTAGTGTAATAACTGAGGCTCCTAGTGTAATAACTAAGGTTCCTAGTGTAATAACTGCTGGGAGCCTTCCATCCTGGGGCATGGTAGTGGTGGAGTCACAGAGTAGGACTCTGGTGATGGCTTTAAAGTCTGAGGGTCTCTGGGCTTTCTAGCTCTCTAATTATACTGAAATGCTGATGATAACTTCTAAAAAGTCCTTTAAAAAACGTGTCTTGCTCTTTCTGAGGGTAAAAGACTGCTGGTTTACGCGATTAACACCTGTAGCCTAACAGAGGAGGATAAGCAATGCAGTCCTTGTTCTGTCTCAGCAGAAACTGCTGGGCTCTAACTTTCAGCCTGCTAGTCAGAAGTGGCAGGAAGAGAGAATCACTTAGAGAAGTGATTATAGAGTTTATTACTAAGTTGTAAAAAGTTGCCTATGAAAGCTATCTAAGGGGAAAACCAGAAAGATCCTAAGGGGGCAGGGGAGAAAATATTCTCTAAGTGGGGAAAGGGAAAAGATTCTAGTCTAAGCGGGGAAAGGCAAGAAAGGTCTCCTCTATTGATCTTGCTCATCTCTTGTCCTCAGTACTCATATGTTGGGGTCTCCCAGCTCCTTGTTGCTGCCAGGCCTACCTTGCTGTTACACTAATCACTCTCCTTCAAAGCGCCAGCCCCCTACAGGCGCTAAAACCCATTAGAGAGTTGCTGTGCCTCCACCGCCTACCAAGAGGACCCCCGATCTCCCAGAATGCAGCATCCTTGGACCGCCTACGCCAACAGACATTCGTCCCTGCCTCGATCCTTGGACCCGCATACGATCAGACCGCCACCGCCGGCAACTTCAAAGACTTAGGAGGGGGCTGGGGATCTTTCCATGTTATTTAAACGGAGTTCGGTTATTAAACTTCAGAGCCTTGATCAGAAACTTGTCTAGGCTTCCATTTTCCTCTCGCACATTCCATTTCAGCCAGCCCGCCTCTCAGGATGAACCCAGACCGGATTAAAGTGAGTTTTTGTCAGAAACTCACAGCTGGCGCCCAGCGGACTGGACCTGAATACGGCGGGAGTGAACTGAGCAGCCGCTGCCTTTGTGAAGCTTCACGTAAGAAATTAAGAGAGTATCATATCGTGGCCCTCACTCCCGGGAAGCAGGTAAATTGTTACAGGCACGATACAGGTTAGGTTGGATGTTAACCCGACATCTGTACCACCTAGGTTGGCAGCATAAAATGGAATTAGAAATTTCAGGCATGTTTATGTCCGAAGTCCTCGAATACTGCATCAGGCGAGAGGAATTGGGTTAAAAAATTTTTTTTTTTAAGATTCTTGCTGGCCATGGTTTAGAGAGTAAATGTACTTTAATATTCTCCTGGAGACAGACCAAAGTCCAGAGACATCTGGCTTTCGCTCTGGACTCCTACAGGAAAAGTTTGATACCTTCTATGTATTGT
>NC_034598.1:25564946-25573534 GCF_900095145.1 Mus pahari
AACTTTTAAAATAAGCACATTAGAAACTGTGAAATCTGACTTATAAAGATCAGTCTTAGGAGGAGTTATAATAATTCCCCTCCTTCCTCCATTGTGACCAATTACTCTAAATTCAATCTTAGACTGGTCTAGTAATAATTCCAATATTTATAAAGATAGCTAAAAATCTTTATTAACTAAGCAGAGTTAAATCTAGTTCAGCCTCCTCTTGTAAGGAGCTCACAGCCATTCTGTAATTCTCAAGCTGCCCCTCCCCACACACACCTGGGGCTATTGTCTAAACCAGAGAGTTGCTAATTTGCAACTAATTGGAGTACTACCTGGCCTTTACCAAGGAAGTTTGTTATCCTGTTACTGTTCAACTGTTTGGTTTTTGTTTTCAAGCAGGTCAACTACACCTGGACAGGATGGTGTGCAGCCAATGTTATTCAGACTCATCTTCCTTTGGAGTGGTGACAAAAACCCTTCGGCATCTAAACATATATATTGTGGTTTGGTCTGATTTTTCTTTATAAACAAATTTGGAGGCCAAGGTTAATGCCCTTAATAAGTGGTGCTGGCATTAGGGCAAGATGTTAAAAATATCATGGTTAGGCTAGCTACTAAGTGTCATGCTTCCTTCCATTCTGTTTGTGTCTCACCATTACCTTATAATACAACCTTTGATTGGAATAATACTAAAGCTCAATCGCAGGGAGTTTGGACTTGGTTCAGTTAAAGGCATAAAATTCCGGATACTAGCAAGAGTCATTTGGACAATTAAAACATTGATGATTTGGCTACATTCTAAAACTTCAACTAAAACTAAAATTAATAGGGAGAATAGGCCACCGCCACTCTCGTAGTGACTCACACCAGGCCTAAAAACCTAGAGGAGTCCTGAGAAAAAGAGTCTCAAAAGAGACTCAGCCTCCTAGAGTCCTGGCATTTCCAATCACATATTACACGAAGCCTATCTGCATGTTAATAATGCCTCTGGCAGAGCCAAGCCCAGGACATAGCTTAGAGTAATATACCTGTGGAAGTTACGTTCATATTCTAGTATTTACCAAGGCCTAGAAAATAGGGAAATTGTGGTATTGCTTTGGCAGAAACACTCAAATCAGGTTTTTCTGCTGGGCCCAAAGGAATCAGCATAATTGAGGATTTACTAAAGGACCCCTGGTGGTGAGATTAAATTCTGACTAGCCTTGCACCGGGCTTCCTACTAGCTGCCTGGTCCCACCCCTAGACTATAGATCAGTTCGGGAATCTGCGTCAGGCGTGGCTGCCAGCCACCACGGTTCCTGGGCAGGACGATAGAGCATAAATATATTTTGTGCCAGTCCAGCAAAAATATTTTTTTAAATAATTAGGGCAGAAACGTTGGGGTCTCCCAGCTCCTTGTTGCTGCCAAGCCTACCTTGCTGTTACACTAATCACTCTCCTTCAAAGCGCCAGCCCCCTACAGGCCCTGAAACCCACTAGAGAGTTGCTGTGTCTCCACCGCCTACCAAGAGGACCTCCCCGGATCTCCCAGAATGCAGCATCCTTGGACCGCCTACACCAACGGACATTTGTCCCTGCCTCGATCCTTGGACCTGTCTACGATCTGACCGCCACCGGCAACTTCAAAGACTTAGGAGGGGACTGGGGATCTTTCCATGTTATTTAAACGGAGTTCAGTTATTAAACTTCGGAGCCTTGATCAGAAACTTGTCTCATTTTCCTCTTGCACATTCCATTTCAGCCAGCCCGCCTCTCAGGATGAACCCAGACCGGATTAAAGTGAGTTTTGTCAGAAACTCACACTCATACATCTTTCAGAATACATGATCACGTGTTGCAAAGTTCATCGCAAGTTCACACCAAAAATCAAATCATAAATTGAAATAGAAGTTTACAAAAGCCAATGTTTACATGCATATCCATTAGGAGTAATTGTCCGGCTAAACATCCATCACCTGTCTGAGCCCCACAGGTTCACTGAAGGTTTAAAACCACAACTAAGTTATTAGTGAAGTTTTGTATAGATAAACTCAGTTGATATTTTATCTTCTGTCCTAACAACTACAATAAATCGTTAGTTCCCTTTTAATGACCTTTGGTTAATTGTTTTACAACCTCTTGGAATGTGCTCTGAGTAGGAGAAAGTCTGGTTACCATCTAAGAGCAATTAACTGGTGACACTTGGGAGACTGACAGAGTTCTCATGGCAACTTTGATTATCAGAAAAGGACCTAATTGCAGTCCCATTAATAAAAGAGCTTAATAATCACAGATATAATTTTAGGAATTCTTATGGGATCATCATTAAAACTTAAGTCATCTATTTGTCTATATAGCACCACTATAAGACAGTACATCTTCGTGGATCTTCAGAGATCTGCTCCAAAGGGGTGTGCCACTACTTAGTGATTGTTATATATGTATAATAATAACAGCAAAAGCATATTAATAGCAGGAATCTTTTCCAAAATGAGTCCCTCACAGCCTTGCTTAATGATGGCACACCTGTTGCAGATTACATAATAATCTGAAGCAGGCCACTTCAGGATGGTCACCTGCTAGTTATTAGCTTGTCCCATTATGGCTCCTGACAAATAACTAAGGTTCCTAGTGTAAAACCTAAGGTTTTTGGTATAATAACTGAGGTTCCTAGTGTAATAACTAAGGTTTTTGGTATAATAACTGAGGTTCCTAGTGTAATAACTAAGGTTCCTAGTGTAATCACTGAGGTTCCTAGTATAATAACTAGGATTCCTACTGTAGTAACCAAGGTTTTGGGTATAATAACTAACATTTCTACTGTAGTAACCAAGATTTCTAGTGTAATAACTGAGGTTCCTAGTGTAGTAACAAAGGTTCTTAGTATAATAACTAAGGTTCCTAGTGTAGTAACTGAGGTTCCTAGTGTAATAATCTCACAGGTTCCTACTGTAATAACTAAGGTATCCCTGAGCACTTGCACATGACAGTTGTGTCTAAATCTTACCTTGAATACGTGAGGCAGAGGCCATTCTCGGCCCCTTCTTACAGGTGAAGAGGCTGCCACAAGTCAGGCTGAGAGCTTTTTTTTTTTTTTTTTTTTGGTTTTGGTTTTTCGAGACAGGGTTTCTCTGTATAGCTCTGGCTGTCCTAGAACTCACTTTGTAGACCAGATGGCCTCAAACTCAGAAATCCGCCTGCCTCTGCCTCCTGAGTGCTGGGATTAAAGGCATGCGCCACCACGGCCGGCTCAGGCTGAGAGCTTTGCTTACTGTCTCAGCCTGCAGGTGGCTAGAGATTCCCCATTAACATCCTGAATTTTCAACGATGGTGGTCCTATGGTTCTGTGAGGAAAAATGACCACCCTTCCTTTAGTTTTCCTTCCACTTGCTCCCTAGAGGTCACGAGTGGCCTCACTTGGCTATTCCAGCTGTTCCTATGGCTTTGGTGCCTGAGATACGCACACAGCTGTGACCTTCTGTAGTCTGTTAGAGCTCCTTTGGGCAGGGTCTGAGTGGTACAGTGTGTAGAATGGGCAGAGAGGTAAGCTGTCCTTGACCCCACCACCCACTTCCCATGGGACAGTCCTTGGTATACAAGGGAGGGACTGATAGAAAAGTTGACAGTGAGGTGTGTTGCTCTGTTTGGGACCGTATTGTATAGATGATTATAAATGAAGGTCCTATGACATTGTTGGTGGACTCCCTTCACTGGGCAACCAGATACAGGACATTTGTCTCCATGGACACACTGGGGTTCCCTGTGTCCCTGAGGCTGGTGTGGGCCCTGCATTCTGAAGGCTCCCGGTTTGGATTTGTGGGACTGACTGAACTGTGCCCGCTGCTTCCTATTTTGGTAGGAAGGAAATGAGAGCCTCTATTAAGGATGGTGACTATGTTTTAGAGCCATTGTTGAGAATGGTCCATTATGAATGGCCTGTATTGCACACATTCCATTGTGAATGGTCTATGTTGTACACATTTTCATTATGAGTGGTCTGGATATGGTGACAAATAAATCTCAGATTGCACATATTTTATCATGATGAAAGAAAGACACAGGTCCCTCCTCACAGGAGGAGAGATATCTGCAGGGGCCAGAAGGCATCACTGGATCCCTTGGAACTTGAATAACAGAAAGCTGTGAGTCTTTTGATGTAGGTGCTGGGAACCAAACCTGGGTCCTACAAGAGCAGCAAGTGCTCTTAACCATTGGCAAGAAAATTTATGTGAGAATTCTACTCTTAAAAATGGTCCTTTAAGCTAGAATAAGAGGCCATACATGGTGATGCATGTCTTTAGTACCAACATTGGAGAGAGGTCTCTGTGAACCCAAGGCTAGCTTGGTCTACGTAGGGAGTTCTAAGCCAACCAGGGATACACAGTGAGACACCTCCCTTCACCCCCCAAGTTCTTTATAGGGGCTGTAGCTCAGCTTATAGAGTGTTTGCCCAGTATGCATGAAGCTCTGGGTTTGAACCGTAGCACCACATAAACTAGGTATGATAGATAGTGCCTGCCTGTGGTCCCACCCAGAACTCAGAGGCAGGGAGATCGGAAGTTCAAGGTCATCTTCAACTATGTAACAAATGCAAAGCCAGCCCAGACTATATGAGATGCTACCTCAAAAAGTCCAGAAGAGATGGGAGGGGGTGTGATTCTGTGGAGGTCCTTAATGTTGGCCAAAGGAAGGCAGGCCTTCTCACCACCTCAGGTAAACTAAGGCACACAGTAATTTCTCAAGAGCAGCTGGAACCACATCACTTCTAAACATACAATGGGGACAGTGTGCTGCAGGCTTCAGGGAAAACAGGTCCGAGATGATCCAATTGCTTCCTCAATGTTTCTAGGTAACTATCTCAGGACCTCATGGTACCCAAGTCTTCCCATCCTTGATTGGTTGAGATGTAGGACAAGAAGAGTCAGGAACCCTGAACAGGGGGAGGGGGAGGGAGGGGGAGGCAGAAAGAGACTTGGTGGGTGTCCAGACCTCTTTGTGATTAGGTTAATTTGCTTCTGTAAGGGTCATGTGTGGCAGACCACTGAAGCCAAGCCCAGAAGTTATGCTAACTATATCCAGTCCCCAGTGCAGATGGAACAGTGACAGTCGTATTGGAGGAGGACCCATCAGTTATTGTGTAAACTGGAACGTTGAAGGCTGGAATGGAAATGGTTTTTTGTTTGTTTATTTGTTTGTTTTTAATTTTCTTTATTTATATTTCAAATTTTATCACCTTTCCTAGTTTCCCCTCTGAAAATCTCCTATCTCCTCCCCACTTTCCCTGCTCCCCAACTCACCCACTCCTACTTCCTGGCCCTGGCATTCCCCTATACTGGGGTATATATAGAACCTTCACAAGACCAAGGGCCTCTCCTCCCATTGACAACCGACTAGGCCATCCTCTGCTACATATGCAGCTAGAGCCATTAGTCCCACCATGTGTTTTCTTTGATTGGTGGTTTAGTCCCAGGGAGCTCTGGGGGTACTGGTTAGTTCATATTGATGTTCCTCCTATGGGGCTGCAAACCTCTTCAGCTCCTTGGGTACTTTCTCTAGCTCCTTCACTGGGGACCCTGTGCTCTGTCCAATGGATGACTGTGAACATCCACTTCTGTATTAGTCAGGCACTGGCAGAGCCTCTCAGGAGACAGCTTTAACAGGCTTCTGTCAGCAAGCTCTTCTTGGCATCTGCAATACTGTCTGAATTTGGTGGTTGTTTATGGGATGGATCCCCAGGCAGGGCAATCTCTGGATGGTCATTCCTTCAGTCTCTGCTCTGAACTTTGTCTCTGTAACTCCTTCTATGTGTATTTTGTTCCCCCTTCTAAGAAGGATCGAAGTGGAAATGGTTTAATTTGCTAAGGTCTGGACTGGGGCAGATTCGGGGACTGGAGATCGAGAGGCAGAGAGGTCCTGCCCATTCGCGTTGTACCTCACCTCTGTTGGCCTTTCTCTGGAGCCACTGCCCTCGGCAGAGTTCAGCTCTCTTCTATCTATTCACAACTATGCCCCAAGCTCCTAGATCCCCAAACTACTTCAGTTTAATCTCCCTCTATCCCAACCCAAGTTTTCCCTTCTCCCTGGGAAAACACCTATTCTATCCAGAAGCATCTTAGGATATGAGATACCTCTTAGGAGACAAGAGGGCTTGCCATTCGTTGCATCCAGAATGCCCTCAGATGCCCATGTGTTGAAGAATTATAACTTGGAATGTGGTATGGGGAAGCAGTTGTACCTTTAAGAGGCAGGGCCCAGTGGGAGGTCTTTAGGTCATTGAGAAGGCACTTGAAGGGGACAGTGGGCCCCCAGCCCCTTTCTCTTCCTTCATTTTCATGCTCTGGCCATGACATGGTTTGGCCCATAGACTAAAATGTCCCAAGCTAAGAACTACAATAGACCTTTTCATTTGATAAGTTATTACCTTAGGTAAATGTGGTAGTTTCAATAAGCTTGGTACAGGGAGTGGCACTATTAGGAGCTGGGTGGGCCCTTGTTGGAGTGGGTGTGACCTTGTTGAAGGACGTGTGTCACTGTGGATGTGGGTTTTGAGAGAGCTTCGTCCTAGCTGCCTGGGCATGCCAGTCTTCGGGAGGCCTTCAGATGAAGATGTAGAACTCTCAGCTCCTCCTGCACCATGTCTGCCTGGATGCTGCCATGCTCCCATCATGATGATAATGGACTGAACCTCTGAACCTGTAAGCCAGCCCCAATTAAATGCTGTCCTTACAGGAGTTGCCTTGGTCATGGTGTCTGTTCACTGCAGTGAAACCCTAGCTAAGACAGCATGTGTTCTAGTAACAGGAAACTGACTACTATAGGGCTGAAATCTAACTCACACCAAGGTTATTCCGGCAGAGAAGCACAGCTGCAGCTTGAAGGGACCCCATTACACTCCTCAGCTGAAAGGGTTTCAGCAACCTTCTCATCTGCTTGGCGAGCTTTCGTTGACGGCAGAAAGGAGCCTCAAGTAGCATGTTGGCATGGGAAAGGGACCATCAGTTCTTTAACTGACCTTGACATCCATACCAAGGCTTTTGGTGACAATGCCTATGGGCCACTACATCTTTTGTTTCGTGACCCCCCCCCCCAGATAAGTCCAAGGTCAGACTGCGACAGAGCTGGGACTTGTGTCACCAGGTCCTGTGATAGTGGGTCGATACTCCTGTCTCCACCCCATAACATGTGAGTGTCTCGGATGCCACAGTTGCGTTTGGTGCCTCCACGCAGGGTCACCGGACTGACCATCCTGGGACCATAAATAACATCCTTTGGGCCCAGACACCTATTTTCACCTGTACTCCTCTTGGGCCGCTGGCCCTTGGGAATGGGCAGGGAAAACTTCACAGTGAACGTCACGTCTTTCTCATCGCTGTGAATGCTTTTCCTCCTGTTCATTTTCACGACTAGATTGATGCTAAGAACCAAAGAAAAACAACCACTACAGAATTTATAGCATGTTCGTTTATTTATTTATTTTAAAGATTTACTTATTTTATGCATAGGAGTGCTCTATCTGCATGTACACCTGCATGCCACAAGAGGGTACCAGAGCTCATTACAGATGGTTGCAAGCCACCATATGGTTGCTGGGATTTGAACTCAGGTCCTTTGCAAGAGCAGCCGGTGCTCTTAACCACTGAACCCTCTCTCCAACCCCTATATGTTCGTTTTTTAATTAAATAAGTTCAGTAAGCTACCAGGAGAAGGGTTTCCTAGGTCACGAACTCTACTCTGAGCACCGAATGGTCAGCTCTCAGATGAGAACAGCAGAACCCGGCATTGGAAGATTATCCGTGGCTACTAGGAGACCGAGAAGGTCAATGACAGAAAGAGGTTGTGGCTGTGTGACTGCACTAGGGGCAGAACAGAATGCACCCATCCACCCACACACGCCATGCATGTATTCATGAGCATACATGCACATGTCATGACCATGCAGTCTGGGAAGATGTCCTGTACCATTTAGCCATGAGGCAGGACACCATGCAGGTACTGGCACAAAGACAGCGCTTGCAGGACCCACCAGGAAGTGGAGGGTGGTGGTTAGACTCCAGGGACTAGACGATCCAGGAGAGATGGAGATTTGACAGGAGGCAAAGTCCAAGCCCAAATTTAGTGGAAGCAGATGACAAAGACGTTCTACGTGCCCAGTAAGAAGCTCGTCCGCAGCATGTGCAAGGCAGTAAGAGCAGCACCATACCTCTATGCCAGGAATACCTAAGGAGCCTGTCCCTGTGGACTGACAAGGGCACAGCTCAAAGGGTCTTCAAGGTCTTCAGACACTGGGAATTGCAAGCTTTGCCTCATCCATTTGAGGTAAGGCATCACCGTTGCGCTCTTTCTAAGAATGTGAAGTTGGGTGTGTGTGAGCATGCTCAGGAAACTCGTCCGCACCTAGCCACACCACAGGATCTCACCAAACAACACACCAGCCCCAGGCCCTGATTTTAGTGACGCTCCCTCCTTCTCATGTGCACAGGTTGGCCGGACCCACTTGGCTTCTTGGAGGTCTGGCCCCCACTTCTCTCTCTCTCTCTCTCTCTCTCTCTCTCTCTCTCTCTCTCTCTCTCTCTCTCTCTCTCTCGTGTTTTTAAAGAAAATACAAATGAAGACGGATGATG
>NC_034598.1:25574280-25575750 GCF_900095145.1 Mus pahari
GGGAGGCAGAGGCAGGCAGATTTCTGAGTTCGAGGCCAGCCTGGTCTACAAAGTGAGTTCCAGGACAGCCAGGGCTATACAGAGATGCCCTGTCTCGAAAAACCAAAAAAAAAACAAAAAACAAAAAACAAAAAACAAAAACAAAAACAAAAACAAACAAACAAAAAAACAAAACAAAACAAAAACCATCTCTTTTTCCTACAAAATAAATAAAGTCAACTTGCAGTGTACACAACATTGTCAATGTCCTGAGAAGTTCCAAAGGTCCAGTTTGGGGGTCTGTCCTCAGGGAGCCGAGAGATGGAGGCCTTGCCCCCCCATTCCCCACCCCCACAGGAAAGAAGGACAGAAACTCCCAGATCAGCCCCTCCCACCCCAGATGTGGTGCAGAGAAGGGACTATCTCCTGGATGAAAAGCTCAGAAGAAACGATAACGCGCTCCCAAGCCTGCCCGCAACATCCTGTCCTCGGTCCCCATCAAGTATGAAGAGCTGGTGTCTCTCTGTCCCCTACACGCTTGCTCTTGGATTGTTAAAATCAAGAGCGGAGGCCGGCTTGAGTGACGGAAGATGACCTATGTGTGGGACCCGGCCGCTGAACAGGTGGATAACAAACAGCAACAGTGAGGAGTGTCCCCACTGTCCTTCTCCACATCGGCGCTAGGCCCAAGTCCGTGCTACACATCCGGTGTCTTGGTACCCACACCAGTTCCATCCAGGACGTTAGTGTGCCAATCCCCACTGCGCCAGTTCCGAGGCTAGCCGGGGCACTAAACCGCAGCTTACACTGGGAGGGAAGAATTTCTGCTTGGGGAAATCTAGCTATCAATCAAGGGTCCCCCCAGCCCCCCTTCCCCCAAATGTTGGGACTTACAAGAAGACATTTTTAAATAACCTGTCCTTGAGAAGGAATACTAACTAGCTCTCTCCGTAGAGAGAGCTTTAAGTTTCTTCCTTATAGACTCGGACATCTAAATAGGTACATAGCTGCACCTTGAACTTTTGACCCCCAACCTTTGATTTCCTGAATGCCGGGATGCAGGCACATGCCATCATACCTATATGATGTGGTGCAGGGCGCGGAGGAACCCAGAGCTTCCTATGTAATAGACAAACTCTACACAAACTGAGTACAGAGCTAGGGCCTAAGGTAGTTGCTTCCGAGAGTCATCCCACGTGAAGTTCACGCAGAACATGTGGGACCCTAGGGGCTCGGCATGACTCTGATCATCCAAGGGGAAGTCCTTTCTGGTCTATCCTTTAACCAGAAGCAAATGCTCCCTGCTGCTCCCCCTCTCCACATAATCCTGAAACATGTAATTTAAGGCTCCTTGTTTAGAGATATAGAAACACAAAACAAAACAAAACAAAACAAAACAAAACAAAAACATGGTGAGCATAAAGAATGGAGAAGGGAAGCTTTTCTGTACCTGTGTGTGTGTGTGTGTGTGTGTGTGTGTGTGTGTGTGTG
>NC_034598.1:25575775-25596422 GCF_900095145.1 Mus pahari
GTGAGAGAGAGAGAGAGAGAGAGAGAGAGAGAGAGAGAGAGAGAGAGAGAGAGTTAGTTTATGAGGGGGAGGGAATGTTTATTACGCTTTTCTGTCTCTCTGTGTACTGCACACATATGCATGTCTTGTTTTCCCTTATATTTATAGTGCTGAGAATCACATCCAGGGCCCTGGGCAGAGAGGCAGGGGCTTTACCACTGAGCCACACCCCCAGCCTTGTCTGTTTTAGACGCACTTTGTGTGTCTTGCTCTACACAGGCTGATACGCATGAGTGACTAGAACAGCTGCTCAAACCATTTTCTATCAGCTGATACACAGCCACGGTTCCCTGAGGAGCTTGAAATGTCCCCTTCCTCACCCTAGGCTGTCCTTCTCCTTCCAAGGACTCAGCCAGATTCTAGGCTTCTCTGACTCAGAGTGGAAGAGGTTAACACTTAATACAGTAGGAGGTCTGAGCGGCTGGAGAAGGCCTACGCCCCTTCTGGTTGTTAAATACTTGGACTCCTGCCCACACAGCCTACAGGCCTTTACGGGCTTTGTGTAGGTTTTTGTGACCGTGTGAGAAAGATCCAGGGAGGTGTGTCCATGCACAGGAACCTACCTGGGTCTGCCCGGGACACTGAAGGTCATAAGGTGAGTACCACAAAGGAGACTGGGTGTCCTCAGAGGAGCCCAAGGCCCTAACTGTAGTTGCGCTAGGGAATCTAGCTGGCAGGGGGCCTACCGCTAAAGTCAGGGGCTATGTTCCCATCATCGTTCCCCATTTTGACTTTCTGCCAGGGCTGTGTCTCACTGCCAGGCTGGGTGTGAGGGAAGCAGGGCCAGCCTTTCATGAGAAGGGGTTCCAAGGGTCCCGGACATCCCCCACTACGTGACCCAGAAGGTGCCCCGCTCCTCCAGCAGGCTGATGGAGCGGTTGGTGAGTGAGGCGGCATCCCTGGCCAACTTGTAGCCGAAGAGGCGCATGGCCGGGCCGCAGGCCGCCTGCACCACCTGTGCCAGCTTGAAGGGCATGTTGAAGCGCCACTTCTCAAACTGCTCAGAGGAGTTCTTCTGAGTGGAGTAGACGTCGCTGCTGTCGCGTGTCGACTGCGTGTTCTTCTGGATCCAGTCCTCCACCTGCGGGGTCAAGGGGATGCCCGCAAAGCTGTACATCTCTTGGGCCTTCTGCAGTGGCCTGCGTGCCACATCCTCATAGCGCACCAGCATGTAGCGACCGCGCAGCCAGGCTGGCTGCCGCAAGCCCAGCTCTGCAGACAGGCGGATGCTCTCACAGTTGCCCCGCAACCGCTGCAGCTCATCCTCGCTCAGCTGGTCCTGCCCCTCGGACAGCCACTTCTTCCAGTTCTCATACTTGCCTGCGAAGGCCACTATGCGTGAAGCCAGCACGGCCCGGGGGTCACGCACCAGCTGAATGACTCGTAGATCCAGCCTTGGGTCCTCAACCAGCGGCTGCAGGAACTCCAGCTGACGGATGCGCACGGCCTTGAGGGCCACGTGGTCCTTGCGGCGGCAGGCCTCACCCGCCAAGGTCACGTTGAGTGGCCCGCAGCGGCGGTTTCTGCAGTGGTACTTCTCAAAGACCTTCTTGACGAAGGGTGTGCACACCGGATCCTCGCAGAGCGAGCGGCTGGATCCCCGGCGGAACAGGAACTGAGTCAAGTGGTCCTCGGGCGGAGGGCTGATGAAGGGCTCCAGCACATACAGGTCGCATAGCAGCAACTGCTTGAGGACATCGCGGTAGACCAATGCTGAACCAGCCGCGCTGGCGCCTCGCTGCTGGAAGAACACCGTGCGCTCGATGTGCCACAGTGGCTCGAAGAGGTAGAAGATATTGCCCTGCTGGTTGAAGAACTCGCCCACGAACGAGGAGCCCGTGCGGGTGGTGGCCATGAGGAGCACGTGGCGCCGGGTCCCTGCTCCAGCCTGCTGCGATGGTTTCTCTGCCTCAGCCTCCTGGCCCTGGATCTCCGTTGCTGGCTCCATGCCCAGCTGCAGGCTCAGGTTGTGCAGGCGGCTCCTCAGATGGGAGAAGGAGGAATCCAACTCGCTCAGGGACAGGAGAGATGCGTTCTCCGATAAGAGTAGGGCTGGGTCGGTGCTGTTGGCATCTGCCACAAAATGAGGGATCTGCTTCAGCTTGTCGGAGACCCTGGGAGGGGATTTATAAAGGACAAGGTCGGTGACTGATTTGGGAGGCCATCTCCTGTACTTGGTTAAGCAGTCTTGGCTGGGTCTCTCTTCTCCAGAGCAGGCCTAGAGGCTAAGGTTCGAGTGTGGTTTCTTTGGCAAGAGCCCAGGAGTGAGTCAGGGTGAGAAGCTAAGTGACTAGTGATGGCTACACAGAGGCTCACCTTCACTAAAGAACTCAGGCACTTCTGGAGCAAGTCAGTAGCAGCTTTCAGGAGACTTACATGGTGTGAAGCAGGCGTGAGCTGATTCGTCGGCAGTCCTTAACCTACCCTCCTTGGCTGAGGATGTTATGCCAGGCTAGGCATCTGGGAGATCAGGATTGAGAAATGGTTCTGTGTCTAGCAGGTCCACCCCACACAACAGTACCCTGCCAACGCGAGTATGTAGCCTACCTGAGGGGCCCTCCCTTGGAGTTGAATGATAATCTGGGTAACTACCTATGATGGGCTCACCCACCAGAGTGGCCATCCCAGAACCTTGCTTCCCCACGGCTCACCTCCACTCATGACATCAAGACTTGCAGAGGCGAAGTACTGCTAAGGGGCACTAGGATAAAAGGTAAAATGGTCATACCAGCAAGTACCAAGCATCAGCCGTGTGGCAGGCCATGGGCAAAACGTGGTTTACATTTCCACATTTACCTTATCTCTCTATATCTTTTTTTTTTTTTTTTTTTTTTTTGGTTTTTCGAGACAGGGTTCTCCGTGTAGCCCTGGCTGTCCTGGAACTCACTCTGTAGACCAGGCTGGCCTCAAACTCAGAAATCCGCCTGCCTCTGCCTCCCGAGTGCTGGGATTAAAGGCATGCACCACCACGCCCGGCTCTATATCTTTTTAAAAAATATTTATTTATTAAATTTATCGATATGAGTACACTGTAGCTGTCTTCAGACACACCAGAAGAGGGCGTCGGATCCCATTACAGATGGTTGTGAGCCACCATGTGGTTGCTGGGAATTGAACTCAAGACCTCTGGAAGAGCCGTCAATGCTCTTAACCACTGAGCCATTTCTCCAGCCTCCTTATTTACCTTCTCAACAAGACAGGCTCACCTCAACAAAGGGAAGTGTTTTGCCTAAGCACTTGCAGTTGAGAAGGGCCAGTATGGGGGTGCCAGCCTGGGCTGCCAGAGTCTCGACCCTGTGCACACGCCCTCACCCTAAGACACAGGGCCTGTCTGATGACCACTTGTAGAAGGGATGTACTTCTTGATTCCCCCCAAAACCCTAGTGTCACCTCTGACCTCACCTTTGATAAAGGGGACCTGTGGTTGAGCTCCTTACCTGGATATGATTTTATTTTCCTTTTCAATGAAGATAAAAACTATGACCACAAATGCCAGGAACAGGACGTATCTGCCTCGAATCTTCAGGCTGTGTACAAGGTCCCGGAAATCCTGAGGCAAAGTGAATCCTTTCTCCATAGGGAGAGGGGGCGCCATGGAGCTCCTCAGGTTGGCTGCAGGCACTCAGCTTAGGAGCTTAGCTTGGGACCCAACCTGTCCTCTTCAGGTGGGGGACACCCTGATCCTGCGAAGAGACAGGTACTCAGGGCATTCTTGTTCATAGACAGGGAACAGAGGCATCTTTCTATACAACTTTTGAAGAGTGACCTCAGGCCCACTCTCAAAATCTAAGTCACCTCTCTTTTGAGATAGGGTCTCTCTATGTAGTCCAGGACATTTGGACCTCTTTATCCACCTGTCTAACCTCCTAAGAGCTGGGATCACAGGTGTACGCTACACATGTTGGTTTCTTTAACAGGTCATTTTAAAGGTCACACTCCAGCACTCTGGAGGTAAGGCAGGAGGATCAGGAGTTAGGCCAGCTTCAGCTACACTGTGTAAAACAAACACCTCTAAACAGAGGCTGGAGAGATGATTCAGCGGTTAAGAACCCTCAATGCTCTCACAGAAGACACAGGTCTAGTTCCCAGCACCTAAGCAGCAGTTCACAGCCACTGATAACTCCATTTCTAAGGAATCTGGTACCCTCTTTGCCTCCACAGCCACTGCATGCATGTGATGCCCACAGACATACAAGCAGGCAGAATGGTCACACACATAAATATTTTTTTAAAAGTCCCATGATAAACAAAAAGTATTACTTCCAGTAGCTGTTACTCTATCCAACAAACTTTTCTTGCTTTCCCTTAAATACAAACAAAATAAACAGCTGCAGGGAATGGTGCTGCTAAGGTCCTGTTCCCCAATTGGTTCATGATCGGTAAGTAAAGATGCCAGGGGCCAATTGCTGGGCAGAAGGAAAAAGGCAGGACTTCCAGGTTCCTGAAGGCAGGATAAGAGATGCACAGAGGAAAAGAGATTTCGCTATGCTTCAGAGGTGACCAGCCATGTGAGATCTTGGGCGGAACGACCATAGGCCACTTCCCCAGGCAGAAGATTAAAAACGTGCTAAATTAAGGGCAGATTAAGAGATGCTGAGCTAAGAGTATTGGGAAGGGCATACTAGCTATGGGAGATTAGAAGCGCCCAGCAATTGAGTCAATAAGGCAGGTTGAAAATAAGTTAGTGTGTGTGTGTGTGTGTGTGTGTGTGTGTGTGTGTGTGTGTGTGTTTCATCCACACATCTGAAGGAACCTGAGCGGGTAAAGCGGGGTAACAAAAACTGCACTCGACAAACAGCAATAAAACACCCAAATGCTAGCAAGGAGCCAGGACATGACAGTACAGACCTGTAACCCTAGAAAACTGAGGCAGAAATATATTTTTAAGTTCAATGCTAGTTTGAGCTACAGAGTTCTGCTGAGCCAGAATGAGACCTGATGCACGAATGGGTAAATGAATGAGTGCCCTTTTATCTATGCCCATTTCCTGGAGTTTCTCTGTTGACCTCACAGGTTAAAGGCATGCACCTTCACGCATCACACATAGCATTTAGATAATGGAAATCATAAGTTGTCACTGATCCCTGCCGCTAAGATGGCGCCACAAACTCCTGGTCCGTTAATGACATCACAGCTACCAGTGTCACATGTTGTGGTGATACTAGTGTAAAGTAGCCTGCTGAGCGACCCGCCATACAAAAGCATAACAGGGCTGAGACTGTGGCTCAGTTCACGGCTACCCTTAGCTACACAAGGCACAGTACACTGTCTTAGGCTAGCTTATTGGTCTTTTTTTCCAGAGTCTCTAGGTTGTACAAAGACGTCAAAGGGGGTTGGCGATCATGGCTCAGTGGCAGAGCACTTGCCTAGCATCTGGGACATGGTAGGCTGGAGCCCCAGACTCGATCCCAGGCACACAGTCAGGTTTGGGAGTTGGGCTCCTCTGATGACAAGCTTTTAACCCATCTTCCCTTCCCCACCTCTTCCAGTGGCTTTATATTTTGAAGTCATTAACCCAGCCTCCTCTCCCTCACGGAAATTCAGGGTTCCCAAGCATTGCCAGGAAGAAGGAAGACTGAATACTGGTATGGCGGGTCTACTGGCTAGTTTTGTGTCAACTTGACACAAGCTAGAGTTATCACAGAGAAAGGAGCTTCAGTTGGGGGAAATGCCTCCACGAGATCTAACTGTAAGGCATTTTCTCAATTAGTGATCAAGGGGGGAGGTCCCCTTGTGGCTGGTAGTCTTGGATTTATAAGAGAGCAGGCTGAGCAAGCCAGGGGAAGCAAGCCAGTAAAGAACATCCCTCCATGGCNTCTGCATCAGCTCCTGNTNCCTGACCTGCTTGAGTTCCAGTCCTGACTTCTTTCAGTGATGAACAGCATTAGGGAAATGTAAGCTGAATAAACCCTTTCTTCCCCAACCTGCTTCTTGGTCATGATGTTTGTGCAGGAATAGAAACCCTGACTAAGACAGCAGGAGCAGACTGGCAGCTCCTTCACCCATCCCTGGTTGGATGTCCCCTCTGCAGCCTTGAAAGGCCCAAGGCCAGGTGACTAGCCAGAAGAGGGAGGAATGTGTGAGGACCCCAAAGCCAGAGGTTCACAGGGCCAAGAAGGGCAAAGAGGGGGCCCAGAATGGGACTCACTGGGCAGAGACTCTGGCAGAACTTGTCCTGCAGGATGTCCTATGTAAGAAGTGGGTTATAGCTGGGCGGTGGTGGCACATGCCTTTAATCCCAGCACTTGGGAGGCAGAGGCAGGTGGATTTCTGAGTTCAAGGCCAGCCTGGTCTACAGAGTGGGTTTCAGGACAGCCAGGGCTATACAGAGAAACCCTGTCTCAAAAATAAATAAATAAATAAATAAATAAATAAATAAATAAATAAATAAATAAATAAATAAAATAAAATAAAAGGAGGGGGTGCTATAACATGACTCAAACTTCATGCTACTTCTCTTCCAGGGTTGACAAGCTCATGCTAGTCCTGAGATCTTTGCCTGGCTGGAAATCTCTGCTGCCTCTTCCCTTGCTGGCCTTCCCAGCATCCTCTACTCCATGGCTCTCAACTCCCTAGCCCTGCTGCCAAGGTGCCACGAAAGGCCAGCCTGCTAGCATGTCCTTGTCAGTGGTGAAAGAAGCCAGGACCTCATGCCCAGCCCAGCTCTGCCTGGGCACAGCTGGCCAGGGGACCAGCTCTCTGCCTGCTGGGTATAAACACCAGGAACAGTAAGAGAAGATGTTGGGCCGGGAGGACGCTTCCATTTGGTGAGGGCCACTGTGTTTCAGGCCCTAGGGATGTTGGGAGCCACCAGAGGGAGCAGCATCCAGCCTTGCTGTCTGGGAGATGGCAGTGGGTATCAGCTGGGAAACATTCTCATACACCACGTGTGGTAATCAGAAACACAGTTCTCAAGAGGATCATCCTCCTGCCTCATACTTCTCCCTGGCCTTTGTGTCTCAGATCTCTCATTCTGCAATGTCCTTTTTTTCCCCTTAAAAACACCCTAGGGGAGTCCTCAGTCACCTTCTGTGAGAGGGTGGCCCTTGCTACATTTCATCCTGGGGACTGCATGGTGTGCCCCTCCCTCCCTTCCTCCAGCCCATCTCTCTTTCTCTCCTCCACTCTGGCCATTCTCTGCTAAAGCTTCCTCCGGGATGGCCTGGGGGTGCACGCTTCCCTCACTCTCTCGTCTCTTCTTAGGCGATGGTGGCCTCCATTTCACACATCTCACTCCTCTCTCTTCTGGACCATCAGCACAGCTAAGCCTTCTGGTTCGTATTCTGTCCACATTCCTCTCCCAAACCTTTCCTGTCTCCAACACACGGGGGCGCCTACGAGCACCTCAACCCAGATAAGTGAACGCGGTCGTGATGTGGGGAGCGTCTTAGACACCCAGCCCAGTACTCCGGGTGACTCTAGCTGCTGAAACCCCTTCGTGCACAACTCAGAGCAGAACACAAGCCCTCCAAGGCCATGGGGAATGGGAGCCACACCTCACTCCCAGCCTCTGTGGGCACCATCTGACCCCAGCCCTTCCCACTACTCCCTACCCAGGGGGCGCATCCTTTCTGGTCTCCACTCCGGAGTTCGTTCTATTTAACATGTCCCCCAAGACCATTCTTCTTCTTCCAATAAAGCCCCAAGAATCCAAAAAATCCCTATTCCTCCTGTGCTGACTTAGCATCCAGAGCTCCAAGTCCTTCCCGGAGCCCCTCCATCTTTTTTCATATGCTTATTTTCCTGGATGCAAACGTTCTTTTCCACTGGGACAATGATTTTGTGTAACAGGTGAGACTGGATAGAGAGACAGGAAAGCCAAGGGGATGTGGGAAGTGGAAAAGGCCCCTCCCCCACACGATCTAATTTAGGTTCCTCATTCACCCAACTGACAAAATCAGTACAGATTGCTCCAGGGGCAAGACTCGTTTTTCTAAGATATCTCAAAGGTGTTATAAACAACAAACGAGCATTGAAGAACACGGCTGCAGACCTTTGTAACTTATCCACCACAGACCCCGAAAAGCGCTTCATTAACACCTTACAATTCATTTCATTAAACAAATGAAAATTGTTTAAAATTAAAAAAAAAAAAAAATGTCAGGCAGGCTGGAGAGATGGTTCAGTGGTTAAGAGCACTGACTGTTCTTCCAGAGGTCCTGAGTTCAATTCCCAGCAACCACATGGTAGCTCACGACCATCTGTAATGGGATCTGATGACCTCTTTTGGTGTGTCTGAAGAGAGCAACAGTGTACTCACATTAAATAAATAAATAAACGAATAAATAAATAAATCTTAAAAAAAAAAAAAAAAAGCCAGGCACGGTGGCACATATTTTTAATCCCAGCATTCAGGAAGCAGAGAAGCAGGCAGATCTTTGTGTTCGAGGTCAGCTTGGTCTACTGAGCTAATTCCAGGACAGCCAGGGATACATAGAGAAACCCTGTTTCAAAAAGCCAGTAAATAAAGAAGGAAGGAAGGAAGGAAGGAAGGAAAGAAAGAAAGAAAGAAAGAAAGAAAGAAAGAAAGAAAGAAAGAAAGAAAGAAAGAAAGAACAAGAGAAAAGAAAAAAGACAGAAGAAGGAAAGAAAGGAAGGAAGAAAGAGAAAATTACATCCTTTGGATACTATAGCATAAAGTCATGCAATCATATGTTACTGACAAGACACTGAACCTAGTCTCTCTCTGACTGTCCTTGCTCAGACTTATGTGTGTGTTCCTGTGGTTTCTCTCACCTCTACATAACAAGCCTAGTTCTGTTCCACATAGACCTGTCCTGAAATGATTTTTCTGGGGTGCAATCAACATCCTTGAATAAAGGATGTGTGAATGGATGGACAGACGGATGGATGGACGGATGGATGCCCTTCCCAGAATACTTAATCCAGAGCAAGATGCTTAGGCATTCTAAGTTGCTAGGCAGTGCCAGGGGAGAGGAGAATATTCACTGGTGCATGAGCGAGCCACCAGGGAGAGATGCCCTGGGCACCTGCCGTGGGCGTGTGCTAGGATGCAGGATAGGTGGAATGCGGGATAGATGGACCACGGGCAAAATGAATTCTCAATTCTTGGGGACTTTCAGCTCAAGTTCCTAACAGCTGTGTGCTCAGGAGGGGGAGGGGTGGGAAAGCCCCCGAGGCAACTGGTGGTTCAGAGAGGGAGGGAGGCAGCGGAGGTGGACTGAGCCTTGCCAAGCAGGGCACCAGCTCCCCTTCCCTCCTCCCTGCCCAGGGGTCTTTCCTCCGCACAGGCCTCTCCCCTGACTTGGCAAACTGCCTCAATGGAGAATTGGTTTCGCGTTTGGATAGCCTCCAGCGGGGCTCTTCCACTGAGGCCCCTGAGGGATTGCAGTCCAGCCCCGCCTCCGTCTTTCCGGAGGGGGTCCCAGCGAGGACCAAGGGAAGCTCCGATAAGGGGCGGGGCCTTGCCAGGCATTGCATCAGGCACTAAGCCTCCACTCCCCTCTCGCTGGGACCCAGAACATAGCAGGAAACACCCTCAGCTGTTACATGCCTGTATACACAGCTTTTCCAAGAAGAAAGATCTTCCTTCCACAAGCAGAGGGAAGATCTGGCTACTGTGGGAAGGTTGTGAATCCACTTACAGAGGCCAGAGGGCTGATCCCTCTGTGTCACCCAGTTGGAAGCCAGAGCAGGGGTTCCTGAATCCCTAGAGAGTAGAGGAGAGGGGTGTTGGCTGGGACTCTGCCATTTCTTTTTTCAATCAGGATGAGAAAAAGAAACACTGAAGTTCTTTGTTTCTGTTAGGTTGGGTTTGTCCATGCACTGACCTGTTCAGGCTAGATCCTATTTCACATGGAAGCATCTAGAGATGGCCCAGGAAGGGCACACTCCTCCCCACTCTACCCCATTATCATGGTGTTCTGACAGGACAGCATATGCTCGGAGGATGGAGGATGCACATGGCAAAGTGAAGGGAGGCAAGGATCAGGGAAGGAGGGTGTGAGGGCAGGTCTGGCTAGTGCCGGTCATTCAGTATCATGGTACTGAAGCATTCCAGCATCCAGCATTCCATGCCTCCCAGCACCCCAGCAACCTAGCATCCTGGGGCTCCAGCTTCCTTCTCTAAAACAAACACATTTCCCGAGGCTCAGGGCATCATGCCTGTAATTTCGGAACTTGGGAAGTAAAGGCAAGATGACCAGGAGGCCAAGTACGTGCCCCGACACACACACACACACAGATACACACGCACAAGGCACACATACACACACATGCACGCACACACACACGTGCACATGCAAACATGCACTTGCACACATGGGCATGCATGCACACACGTGTACAAGCACACACACACACACAAGGCACACATGCACACACACGTGTGCGCGCACACACACACTAAATTTTTTCAAAAAGACAAACAAAATGAATGAGTCCATCTACAACTTCTTGTGTGTGTCCAGCTACAGCCAAGACAGAAGCGGTCCAAGGCAAACGGTCCCATGTACTTGTAAGGAATATGGGCCCAAGCCATGGTGGACTATGGAGCTAAGAGCTACCCTGATGGAGCTATGAGATAACCCTGGCAAAACCAGCCTAAGGCACCCCTCAGCCTTTCATGCCTGTGCACAGGACATGGGAAGCACTCTTTATCTACCTCCAGTGGACAGTCACAGTTGCTTGAAGTGCAAGTCCCCTGCCAGGCCCCACTAGGCCTAGTACCCTAGTCAGCCTCTGATTAGCTAGCCAGCACCATATGGTGACTGGTGTCCAGGCGGCCTTCAGCCACACAGAGCAGACAGTCTGGGGGAACAGTCTGCTCCATTCAAAACTGACCTGGACACCAGCCAGGCAAAGCACTGAAATGTCCCACTCGAGGGGACTGACCCCACCCCCCACCCACGGGACTCAAAAAAACGCTGAGGCAGCTACAGAAACGCCGTAAGCGACAGTTCGCATACCTTCCTGTGGAGTGAGTATTTGGACAACCGCATGCCTGCCTAGGATCCTAGGAGTGCTAAGAGAAATGCAGAGATCGGGCTGGGAGTGCAGCTCAGTGGATAGCGCTCGTCTGACAGGCATGAAACCCTGATTCCACCCAGAGCACCCTGTATGACTGGGCATCGTAGCACACACGTGCGAGTTTTACACTCAGAAGGGGGAGGCAGGGAAGAGGACGAAAGGCTTAAGTCCTCAGGCTACACAGTGACTATGATGCTGTCCTGGGACACCTGGGAGACTTTATAAACAAAACAAAGGGGGGGGGAAACCTAGGCAAACAAAGGAAACAGTTGTGAGGTGCAGTCGTGCCATTTGTAGTATTTGCTACCCAAGAGGTTGAGACAGGGGGATCACTCGCCTATGTACAGGGCACTAGCCTGGAAAGATAAAGGCGATTCTAGAGACAGACGGCGGTGGAAACTGGCCGTTTGAAGTGGTGGTTGCTCGTACTAGAAGATGTACCTGTTTTATTTCATTTCTGTGTGTGGATGTTTTGCTTGCACACTTTGCTTCCATGTGTATGTACGTGCGCTGGGTACATGCCTGATACCCGCAGAGGCTGGAAGAGAGTGTCTGATTCCCTGGAACTGGAGTTGCAGATGGTTGTGAGTTGCTGTGTGGGTAATAAGACTCAACCCACATCATCTACAAGAGCAGCCGGTGCTTAACTATTGAGCCATCTCTTCTGTGCATGCCGCCCCCCCCCCCACACACACCCGAGTGGTGAGCTTTATGTCACACTATTTTTTTGTTTTACTATAAACTCCTATAGGCAAAAGGTTTAAGAAAAACACAGGAGCCCGAAAAGACCCCTGGTCCTTCTCAGATGGTGGCCGCCGTGTCCTGTGGAAGTTCCACAGCAGCAAGCACGGCTCCTGGCAAGTGGCTGGGCTCAATAGATCTCTGTGGAATAAATGAATGGACTTCCATGCTGTACAGAATGCCAGTTCTGGCTCCTGGTATCGATCTGTCCTCCCCAGTGCTGTCTGAGGATTGGGCGCCCATAAGATGCCTGACTTGGACCTGGGAATGTAGCTCAGTTGGCACGGTGCCTAGTGTGCATCAAGTCCTGGGTTCTACCCCTGGCATCTCATAAAACCAGATGTGGCCGTACACAGCTGCAATTCCAGCACTGGGGAAGTGGAGGTAGGAGGACTAGAAACTCAAAGTCATCCAGCCTGGGCTACACAGGGTGCTGGGTCGTCCCCCACCCCTACCCCCACCCCCCAGGTTTTGGTGTTATTTATTTATTTTTGTTTAGTTTTTAAAAGACTTGATTTATACTCTCTTAAAAGAAGAATATTGATATAAAGCTCAATGAAAGATGCTCAGGTTAGGACACTGAACTAAAAAGAACCCAGGGCACACAAGTGGCCACAGTTACATTCCTTTTGGTTTGTTGTTGCTGCTGCTGTTTTGTTTTACTAAAGAGTCATAGCGAATGTCATCTGAAGTCCCAGCATCTGAGAGGCTGAGGCAGGAAGATTTCTGATAATTTAAGGCCAACTTGTGCTAGCCACATGGTGAGATCTTATATTAAAGCAAACATGGTGTATCATTGATCCCACAGACAGACAGACAGACAGACAGACAGACAGACAGACACACACACACACACACACACACACACACAGAGAGAGACGGGATGGGGAGGGAGGAGAGTAGCGGTGCTATGGACATGTTGGGCTTCCTGCTCTTGGATGCTGTCTTCTGGGTGCAGAGCTAGTCCACTAAAGGTGACCTGGAAGGCTGAGCCCATCTGCTCTCCTGGCCTCAGATGACTCCTTCTGGTGTGCACACAAATGTTTCACATCCTTTAGTTTGGCACCTTGCCGTGAGACACCATGCTGTGACACTAGACCAAATTCTAACTGGTCCTCTTGCTCCTGAGTGCAAAGTTGCCATCCAAGCGCATACACCAGCCCCATGCCTTTAAACCCATAAGGTCCTCACAGTCATATGAACCTCAAGGTTAAGAATGGTTCAAACCCAGATGTTTGCAAAAGTTGAGACAGAACATCAAGGGGTAAGAGGTTCCCTTTCTCCCACCCCTTATCATTCTCTGCCTATTCTCCTCACTTGGCCTATGTGTCCCTGAAGGAGAGAGGCGGTGGAAGGAGACAGTGACACGGAACATCAGGAACGACTGCTGCCAAGCCCGGCCACAGTGCAGCTGGCAAAGATCTTGACACGTCTAATTTTATATTGCTGCTCACATGCCTTTGTATGCTTTTATGAATAGCAGCCAACATTTTTTAAAAAGTCTTGAGGCTTTCCCACGAATGGATATTTGGGTTTGGGGACATCTGGGGGCAAAGCCACTGGGGTGTGTGTGGATCGTGAACACGATCTGCTCTGGATGTTACAGCAGAGAACAGTGGCTTGCAGCTGCTTGAGAAAGCACAGGAGGGTGAATGGGAGCCTCATTTGTATTAGTCAGGCTGTGGTCCAGCTAGCCCAACAATAACTACTACCGAGGAAAACTCCAAGAACCCAGTAGCTGTTCAGTCCACGAGGCTGGATGTCTAGTACACACCAGAATCCTGAAGAAGTGGGCTCTAATGCCAGTGAAGGTACAGACTTGTTGGTGAGAGCGAGAGCAAGCAGGCGAAGGAAAAAAAAAAAAAAAAAAAACTTCTTTCTTCCATGTCCTTTACATAGGTTGCCGCCAAAAAGTATGGCCCAGATTAAAGGAGGGTCTTCCCACCTCAGAAGATCCAGATTAAAGTTGGTCTACCCACTTCAAAAGATTTAATTAAGACAAATCCCTCACAGGAATACCCACTTGCTTGGGTTTTAGTTAATTATTCCAGATGTGGTGAAGTTGACAACCAAGGACGGCCATCACAACTCTCCATGCCATTTCTTCACAAGGTCAGCAAAGAACAAGACATCCTGGAGTTTGTTCTGGGATGGAAGTTCCAGGGAACCCTCTGACACAGCTACAGCGTTCCCCCCAAGTGCCCGTGTGTCCCTCTCCACGGCCCTGCCTTTGTTGGCAATGAAATGACAACCATGTGGCCAGTTCTGGTCTGTGGGATGTGGGAGAAAGTGATGGAACCACTTCAAGGCCTGGTCCTTAAAATGTTTCCACACATTCCCCAGGGGCTGTGCCGGATGGGCAGCCACGGTTCCAGTGGACTTAGCTCAAGATGGAGGCGTCTGGATTCGTGTGGCTACGGGAGAACCAAGTGGGATATGTGAGAAAAAAAACGAACTTTTGCTGTAAAAAGGGACTCGTCTGATTGTTTCAGCAGCAGAGCCTGTCCCTCCCTTGGGTAACACAAAGGGTTGGTCTCAGGTGGGTGTGGTGGCAAACACAGAGGCAGGCGGGTCTCTGTGAGATCTAGGATAACCTGTGCTACAGAGTGAGTTCCAGGCCAGCCTGGTCTACAGAGTGAGTTCCACGACAGCCAACGCTACACAGAGAAGCCCGTCTTGAAAAAAAGAAAAAGGAAAAGAAAAGAAAAAAATCCTCTCCCAATGCTGAGATACTAATCTTTTTTGAAGGATTATTTGGTCAAAACATAATTTACATGAATGTTGTTGTTGTTGTTGTTGTTTAGTCAGTGTTTCAAACATGTATCCCAGGCTGACTTAAAACCAGAAATGGAGCTAAGGATGACCTTGACCTTCTGACCCTCTTGCCTCCATCTCCTAAGTTCTGGGAGTCCAGGTATGAGGTACCATACCTGATTTTATCAGTTCATGTGCTTATGAGGCAGAGAGGAAGAGTCTTCCTGGGAATGACACACCCCCACCAACAAGGCCACACCTCCTAATCCTTCCTAAATAGTTTCACCAACTGTAGAGAAGGCATGCAAATAGAAGAGCCTATGAGGGGCCGTACTCGTTGAAACCCCCACACCGGGTGTTGAATCCAGGGCTCCACGCATGGTAGGCGAGCATTCTACAACTGAGCTGCATACCCAACCCTATTACTTCTTGACACAGCATGTTACTACACAGTTCAGGCTGCTCTCGACTGCCACAGGTTCCAATGTACACAGTCTTGGCTTCCGCTTAAACGCTGGCACCCCTCCAAAGTGCTCACACTAAAGTCGAGTTCCCGGTGTGCCGGTGTTAGAGGGGACGCCTTCGGCAAGTGACCGGAGCGGTAGGTCAAGAGGGTAGAGTCCTTGTGAATAGAATTAGTGTCCTTGTAAACGAGGTGTGAGGGAACTTAGTCATCCCTTCCACCGTGTGAGGACATGGCATGAAGGTTCCATCTTGGATGTAGAGAACAAGGCACCTATTACACACCGAATGTACTGGCACATTGGTTTTAAATTTTCCGACCTCCAGAACCGTGTTTGACAGCTTTCTGTTATTAGTAAATCTCCCAGGCAATGGCACTATGTCTAGCTGCCCCAACAGACTAAGATACTCTCTGGCCCAGCAATTCCAAATCTAAGAGTCAGCTTGCAACCACCCTCATACAGGTGACAATAAGGATACATGTGGCCAGGTGGTGGTGGCGGCGGCGCATCCCAGCACTCAGGAGACAGAGGCAGACAGATCGCTGGGTTCAAGGCCAGCCTGGTCAACTGGTCTATAGTGTGAGCTTTAGGACAGCCAGAGCTACACAGAGACACCCTGTCTCAAGGAGGGGGTGGGACAGGATGTATGTGGCTGGAACCAGCTGGCGACTGTGACAGTCTCACAGATACCTTACTGCCCTCTCTAATGTCACACTTTATTGGTTCTGGGACTTTTCACGGTTTTCTTCATTAGAACTCTTCAACCAGAAATGTGCTTATGCAATGGCTGCGTGGACAGTGCACAGATTTGGGAGACTCATGGAAGGAGGATGGCATAGGCTGTTCTTCCTGTGGACACCGCCCTCCCTTTTCCTGTTCTTCACCTCCATAGGCACAGCTCCCTTATCAAATTTTGGGGTTAATTCTGATTGACAACTGGATGGGATTTCGAGTCACCACGTCCATCCAGGATTTTTAGATGGTGCTAACTGAGGTGGGAAGCTCTACCCTGGGCACTGGTAGAACCATTCCGTGGGGATCCTGACTAGATAACAAGGAGAAAGCACCCAGGCATGGTGGCACACGGCTTCAACCCCAGCTATACAGGAGGAAGCAGAGACTGAAGGAGCTCTGTGAACTTGAGGCCAGCCTGGTCTACATAATGACTCCCGAGACAGCTGGGGGGCTACATACTAAGACCTGGTCTTAATTAAAAGGGGGGAGGGAGAGAGGGAGGGAGAGAGAGAGAGAGAGAGAGAGAGAGAGAGAGAGAGAGAGAGAGAGAGAGTTAAGTACAAACATTCTCTGCCTTCTGCTTCTTGACTGCATGTGCAATGTGACCGCCCATCTCCTGCCCCCGCTGCTGCGCCTTCCCCTAGGACAGACTGTCGCTGGAGTTGTAAGTACTGACAACCTCCTGCCTCCTTAGGTTGCTTCTGTCAGATATTTTGTCTCTACCCTGAGACAGCCCCCCTCCCCCAAATGGTGACCCTGAGTTCCAGCAAAGGGTGCACAAGGTTGCCAATGCAGCCTGTGTCCAGCTGGTTGTTATTGCTGGTCTAGACAAACGTCAGCCAGGATCTGTCTGTCCTGTGGCACCACTGGCTTGCATTCTTGCATGTAGTTCTCCCAGCTGGGCAGCCATTTACTGCAGGACAGGGATGCTAGCTGACTCACGCCGGCTATTCTTAACCAATCCAAACAATCCTGTATAACCGTGGCAGTCTCTATTTCTGGTCAAGGCTTGATATCATTATTTCTACCATTATTTGGTTCAGATACAGCTGGACATCCACATGGCCCCAGCTAGACAGTTTAAATCTTCTCAGTTAGGAGGACAAGTTAGTTTCAACTCCTCTCTGAGACTGACTGGTTGGAAAGGTTTCCTGTAGTGCTGAATTAGAACAGGTACATCCCACCGGGATGGAGGGAATTGCAATTGATTGGTGGTGTCTGCCCAGGTAGAGGAGAGGCATCACTTTATGAAGGCACAGAGCCTGTTCTGGAGCTCTGGGTTTCAACCCCCATAGCATCTAGGGAGCTTAAAGGAACTCCCGATGGCCAAGTTCCACCTCCTGAGATTCTGACTACTTAGGGGCATCAGAATGATACTTGGACGTCAGGACTGTCAAAGTACCATTCAAACCCCACTAGCCCAGGACATCCAGGAGATGACAGAAGCTGCCGGCTCCTGCCTGCTACCCACCAGCTCACCAGCAAGGCCGTACTAAGCTTTCCCTTTTGATTTGGGGTCTTACTATTAAGTCCAGATCTGAACTCCCAGAAGTCTTTCTGCCTCAGCTCCCCCAGCGCTGGGATTATAAACAAGCACCATGATGTCTCCGGGTGACCAAATACAGAATCCGGAAAGAAAAGGTCTGTGTTCCCTGTGTTCCTTAGGACCAAGTGCTTGGGAAACTTCTAATACTGTAGGTGTAGGATTCATTCAGACCCAGCTCCGGAGCTCCACATGAGCAGAGCTGACGGTGCTTGCTTAGCACTCAAAAATACCCGAGTATTGGTGCGTAGCTCTGAGTGCCTTGTGCAGCTAAGTCTCCCTCTGTCTCCCTTTTATAAGGACCCTTGCGAGTCTATCTGGGGCACTCTTGCTAATTCAGGGCACTCTGCCATCCCTAATTCCTTAAAGGCATCCATAAAACTTCTCCTACCATGTAAGATAACATGTCCACAGAGGTTCAGATATGGACGTAAATATGTGAGGTTGAGGATTTCCTAAGCGGGGTACCATGGTGACTCGTTTAGTGTGATGGAGGATGCCCAGGAGTGTTTAATCCAAGCTGAGAATAAGAATCCCAGATGAAGAGGCAGGCGGATTTCTGAGTTCGAGGCCAGCCTGGTCTATAAAAGTGAGTTCCAGGACAGCCAGGGCTATAATGAGAAACCCTGTCTCAGAAAAAACAAAAAACAAAACAAACAAACAAAAAGCTCTAAATCCAAGAGGTAGCTATTATCCTACACCTATTTAGCAGCAACCTTTGGGACCCAGGGGTCTGTCTGTTCAATGGATTCTTGTTGGAGTGAGTGAACTGAACCGTTCCTGGAAGCCCCGGAGATGGGATGGACAGAGGGATGGACAGAGAGGGTCAGAGCCCGAGAATAAAGAAGAAAGCGGTCCTGTGGGCAGAGACTAAAGCCTCTGCGTTAACCTCACACCCAGCATTGACTGCCTGGGGTGGGGGCAGGGCAGGCATCCTTTCTCCTCCCCAAAGTCCAATAGGAGTGAGGGGACCCAAGCTAGCCATCAAGGGGCCATTGTTGCTGGAACAGAGGAGGCTCTGTGCCCACTTAACACACTGCTCCTAGCTGAGGAGCGCCCAGCTGAGCTGGCTGCTAGCTTAGGGAACAAGGCTGGGGAGGAGCTCAAGGGAGCCAAGACAACCCAGGACCAGTGTGTGGACGGGGAGACCCACAAGCCTGTCTAGGAAGCAGGCTAGCTGTAGTGCCAGGGAAGCTCTCTAGGTAAAACTGGAAAGCCAGAGAAGGCCAGTGAACCCCAGCAGACCCCAGTAGAACCATAGGGAATACCACCCACTGGGTAGTCACGGCTGACCTACCGTTTCCCCCCTAGGAAAACAGAAACTTGAAATCACCGAGTCAATGGTGCCTTTCATAGCCTCTAGAAGAAGTGTTTTCACAAGGCTGGGAAGGTTTTGTGATCTGTGGGACTGGGACTCGAGAGGCAGGTTGTTCAGCCACGGCTGAGCACAAGTGTCTCCTTGCTTAGTACTTTCAACGTGCCACCCTCTGTTTACACAGTGTAAGCTAGATCTTAGGAGGAAAGTGTCCCAGATGCTCAAAGATAACCTGGCACAGCCACCAGGGACCACCTTGAAAATCTGAGATCATCTTTTCCTCTTGTGCTTGCTAACAACCATCACCCACTCTTAGCTATTTCAGAAAGCAGACCCAGGGGAGCCGGCTGGCTCAAAATAGTCCACGAGAAAGCCGGACGTGCCGCGCGATTGCAAGCCCGAGCTGGAAACCAGTCTAGGCTATATACATTTAGTGAGGTCCAGGCCGGCCTGTGCTGCTTAACAAAGCTATCTTAAAGGGTTGCCAGGCTGGAGCAACAGCGGCTCCTCTAAACGATATGGTATGCAAATATTTGGGCCAGATCAGGGTCACTGGCAGAGCTCTGGAGGCTGAACCTGGCAGGCTGCTCCATCCAAGGTGGGTCTGATATACACTACTCGTCAAGATATTATCTCACACCATCTCCTGCTGTGTTTCAAACTGAAGGTCGCACAGTCCGTTGACTAAGCCAGGTAAGGTTTTGTCCTTTGTTTCCTTTCTCCATAGACCAGTGCTACATAAAACAGAAAATACCAGAGTGTCTCATACTTCCTAAAACTTACAGAGGCGGATGCTTGAAGCCAACCATCGAACTGTTCGCGAGGTCCCCAATGGAGGAGTTAGAGAAAGGACTGAAGGAGATGAAGGAGTTTACAACCCCATAGGAAGAACAGCAATATCAACCAACCAGACCCACCAGAGCTCCCAGGGACTAGGCCACCAACCAAGGACATGGCTCCAACTGCATATGTAGCAAAGGATGGCCTTGTCAGGCATCAATGGGAGGAGAGGTTCTTGGTCCTATGAAGGCTCCATAGAATCCCCAGTGTAGGGGAATCGAGGGCAGGGAGGCAGGAGTGGGTGGGTGGGTGGAGGAGCACCCTCATAGAAGCAGGGGGAGAGGGAATGGGATAGGGGATTTCTGGGAGGGGAGAACTGGGAAAGGGGATAACATTGGAAATGTAAATAAAGAAAATATCCAATAAAAACTATTTTTAAAAAAAGATTCCTAAGACTTCTGATTCAGTTATGTGAATCTGAGCTGAGGTTTCAGTCCAAGAGCCTTGAAAGCCAGTTTTTCAGTCCTGAATGTGCTCACTGGGACTGGATCAGCCTTTGCAATTTGCCTAACTGGGAGGTTTTTAAGATGGCATCAGAGTTCCTCTAGTCCCACACAACACAGATACGTCCCTTCAATCCCATACAACACAGTCATGTGGGCGGGACACAAACAAGGACCACTTTCAGAACCGACAGCTCTGTGCAGTGTTATCCCAAAGTTAAATAAAACTGTGCACTTAGCTTCAGCCTGCTGTTGTGCCGCAGATCTTTAATCATAGCAATCTGAAGGCTGAAGCAAGAAAGCCAAGAGATCAAGGCTGGCCTGGGCTACAGAGTGAGCCCCTGTCTCCAGTAAGATGAGTTTGAAACCCCCATAGTGGAGGGACAGAACCATCAGGTTGTCCCTGATCTTCACACATGAGCTTATGCATCTTAGTGAATGCCTGTTATTTGCTCCTTGAATAAAATACATAGATAAATGTAGAAAAAGAGACAAGATTACAACAAATTTGGTTTTAAAAATATCACTCTTCTCCCCATGCACTTAAAACCATTGTGTCCCCCCCCCGACCTGTCCCTTTGCAAGTTGCCAGGGCTGGACCAAATAGTTAATCCACCATATGCAGTGGAGGGACTAGGAAAAATGTGATACATTGGTTTCTTTTCTTTTTTTTTTTTTTTTAATAATTATTTATTTATTTATTTATTATATGTAAGTACTCTGTAGTTTGTCTTCAGACACTCCAGAGGAGAGCATCTGATCTTGTTATGGATGGTTATGAGCC
>NC_034598.1:25596542-25616172 GCF_900095145.1 Mus pahari
GTTATGAGCCACCATGTGGTTGCTGGGATTTGAACTCCGGACCTTCGGAAGAGCAGTCGGGTGCTCTTACCCACTGAGCCATCTCACCAGCCCGATACACTGGTTTCTATCTGTTGCTCTTAAACTGTACACACTAGGCGACCACCTTTCCAATAAAGAGGATAAAATAACCACTCTAAAACACTCGTAGAGGCTGGAGATATGGCTCAGTGGTTCAGAGCACTGGCTGCTCTTCCAGAGGTCCTGAGTTCAATTCCCAGTACCCACACGGAGGTTCACAATCGTCTGTAATGGGATCCGATGCCCTTTATTATACCGTGTGCAGACATAACATGCATAAAACACTGATAGAGAGCTGCGGACAAGGGGAAATGGTCCAAAGGAGAACGGGCAGCCATTAACCCAGGGTGGGTGCAAAGGCAGTCAGTAAGGATGGGTGCAGCCATCAAGCCTGGACCTAAACCATCCGTGTCTTCAGGGCCACCCTGCATCCAACTCTACAGTTATAGTCAATCCCCCAGGGACTAGCATGAAACCCTTCCCCTCCAATGTGTCACTTCAATCCTTTTGTGCTGTCCTGATTGTCATAGCAGCTGGACCCTCCCATCATCACTTCCTTCACTGTCTTGATAAGAAACATTAGTTCAGAGAAGTGATCTGCCCAAGGCTGTGGAGCTGGAGAGTCAAGGCCAGAACACACAGGGCAAGGTCCCCGGGCTCTAGCTGGACATTCCTTCCTGGCGAGTTTATCTTCATGTCCTCTGTGCTATCCATTTCCACTCACAGAGGTGACATGGGCTGTTGCCACACAGGCTGAACACAGATGTAAACAAAGACACAGGGACGGACACAAAGTAGGAAGTAGGGAAGGAAAATTCATCTAGTACGTTGATGAACTTCACCTTGTTACTGCCCGCAAGGTCAGGCATGGGGGAGGGAAACAGTCTGGGAAGGGCAGCAGCCCCCCAACTCTGGCCAAGACCCCAGGGACTGACTTGGCCGGCCGAGTCTGGGTTCCTAAAACAGTACTCGCTCAAGGAGAGTACAGCCACCCAGGCACTGTGAGGATGAGGTCATCCATTACAGAAGAGACTGAGCTGAGCACCACGTCACTCCCCTGGAAGCCTGGTCATCTAGCTTAGTCCACCTTGGCTGAGCCTGAGGGGTGCTGAGGTCCTAGTCTGGGGACTCCCTCCTCTTTTGTCCATTGGGATAGCAACGCCCACCTCAACCTGGCCTTTCCCACATGTATATACTGTCTGCTTTCCCCCAACACTGTCGTCTTTACACGCAGCCCTGGTAAGGAAGGGCTTCCAGACTTTTTAATAACAGATTTTCATGCTAATCTGTATGGTTCTCTTTCCCCTGGTGCCCCTGGGCACCTGTGTTTAAGCTTGCCCTTCTCTGGGGCAAGATGAAAGGCTCTCGCTTCCCTTACGGGGGTGAGTCTCCACTTCCCTGTAGCATTTTTATTTTTATTTTATTTGCATGTGTGCATGCATGCGTATGTGGGGTGTGTGTGTGTGTGTGTGTGTGTGTGTAAGTCAGAGGAAAACTTTTAGAAGTTGGTCCTCTCCTTCAGCAGTGAGTTCCAAGGGTCAAACTCAGGCTGATACCATAAGGACTTTCTCCCTCTGCGCCATTAAAAGGCCTCCAGGAGTAGACCTTAGCCTTAGGACCCCTCCACAGAGCTCTAGGACAGATCTCTTCTCCACTCAGAGGCTGTGCGGGCCTGCCCTGTCTCTGCTTCTCTTCAGAAGGGCGTGGGCGCAAACAGCCTTCACAAAGACCTAACTACGATGACCCAAATCGCAACCCAGGGCATTGCACGCTCACCTAGAAGTCTGCAGGCCTGAAGCCCTTTGTGGTGTCTCCGCCTCTTCAGTGGCCGGGTCACTATACCCTTGAGTTCAGTTCTGCACCATTGGCATAGTTCCAGTGACCTTTCTTCAGGGATTTCTGAGAAGTGTCCCCCTCCTGAACCACACCAAGAAGCCTGGACTGGCAGGGGCCTTTCCAGGCTCAAACTGTCCCCTGCCCTTAGTCCCTGTGGGGTTAGAGGTGATAAAACCACCCAGGCCTGGGTCTTGCCTGCCCTCAGCTCTGCTCCGTCACCACACTGGAATTTCTGAAGCGCTGTCGCTTTCTTTGTAGAGGAGGCTGGCTGGCTTTTGCTAAGTGGCAGGTGAGGGTTCCATCGTCCCCTAACCATCCTTGCCAGAGCAGGATTTTACTACTGCTCTCTGCAAATGTCAAGGTCTGTTTCAGTGGCTTTTTTAAAGAGCTGGACCTGGTGGGTACAAAGCCTGTATGTAATCTTAGCACTCCAGTGGAGGCAGGAGGATTAAGAGTTCAAGGTTTCCCTTGGCTTCACAGTACTTGGGGCTAGCCTGGGTTCTGTGAGACTCATTAAAAACGGAGGCTTGCTGAACAAGAGAGTGTGATATGCCAGACCCTTTGGAGATAGGCAAGAGTCAGCCGATCCTGTTTTTTTATTTTCTTGTTTTCCTCTTAAATCTTAGGACAAGTACCGGTTGTCCCTTGTACAAGGTGACATGGTGAATTCTCCTTCCTGTGCCTGACACAGGCACCCAGTAATGTCAGCGCTGGGTTTGTTGTTGTTGTTATTGTTTGGTTTTTCATTTTTCAAAACAGGGCATCTCTTTGTGGCTTTGGCTGTCTTGGATCTCCCTCTGTAGACCAGGCTGGCCTCGAACTCATAGAGATCCTTCTGCCTCTGCCTCTGCCTCCCGAGTGCTGGGATTAAAGGTGTGAGCCACCACCACCTCACCTTTTGTTGTTGCTTTTTTAATTCTCCGATTTTATTTTATTTTATTTTTTGGTAGTATTGGGATCAAACTTAGGGTCTTACACAGGCCTTGCAAAGCCAATCCCCCAGTCCCCTCCACTTTGAAGGCAACTCAAATGGAATGCCATTTGGGCTTCCTGGTTCATTAGGTAAACTGAGGCACAACCTGAAAAATAGTCAGGACTAGGGCTAGCATGGGGGTGCTGCAGAGTCCCACCCTGACACCCCCATTGCTGTCTATGGTCCCTGCAAAGTGGCTGCGCACAGTGGAGCCCTTGCAAGTCAAGGGTCAGGGCTCTTGCAGCCCAGTGCTCTGAGCTTCCAAGCCCTCCCAGTTCTACGGCCCAGGCCCACTGTCAGAACTGCCTTCTTCCTTTTTAATAGAACATCTCCGCCTCCGCCCCTATTCACGAGGTCCTGCTTCAGTCTTTGCTCCTGGACACAAGCGTCTGGGGATTCTAATAACGTGCCCTCTGGACTCACACCTGTCTCAACGACTACAGAATAAGGTATAAGGAGAAAGGATCAAAAGGTCCCTGAGCCCTTTGGGGGAAAGCCATGCTGGTCCCTGCCTCAAAGAAGACCCTCCTTTCACATACAGTAAAGGGACTCGAGTCTCCTCCTCCTCCTCCTCCTCCTCCTCTTCCTCCTCCTCTTCTTCCTCCTCCTCCTCCTCCTCCTCCTCCTCCTCCTAGCCTGGAGGGAGCTCAAACAGTCAGAAGTGTCTGCCAGCCTCGGTGTTATAAACTGGGAAACCAGGCTAACGGGAGGGTGTAAAGGTGCCACTCTGTGTGGAGCTGGCACAGACCCCTCCCCCCCGCCCCCCCCGGCTTCCGGCTGAGGGGCAGCAGGAGCAGAGCTTTGAGTCGGAGCAGCAGCTGCAGCAGCCTGGCACCCTGCACCCGCAGCCTGGACTGAGGAAGCTGGCAGCCTGCCTCAACCTGACTCATATTCTTTTTCCAGGTCTGACCCACCAAATCCTGGACAGACACCGCTCTGACGCATGGAGAATGTGCCTTCCTAAGAGGGAAATCAGCAAAGGTTCTTTAAAAAAAAAAAAAAACAAAAAAACAAACAAACAAAAAAAAACTGTTGCCCAACTCCCATACCCAGGTTTCCCATGGCCAGGGAAGCCACTGCTCTGTGCCACGTCCCACATCGGTCCATATGCTCTAGGAAAGTGAATAGCGACCCAGCCAGACATGGAAACTCCCCTGGTACTTTCATTCTACATTGCCGACGTGTTGAGTCTGGGTCAAGTGCAGTCCACTTGCTGCAGTGGCCGAGAGCACATGTGGTGTTAGATAATGAGTTTGAATTCTGGGCTGTGTGGCTATGGACAAGGCCCATGACCTCTCTGGGCCTTGTTGTTGGCATCTGTAAAATGCCATTTAAATGAGGTACATAAGCAGTTGGCCAAAGATGCTTAAACAAAGATCTCTCAGATGCACTCGGCTGCATCCTTGAAAACAGGGGTCTTCTTCTTTTTTTTTTTTTTAAAGATTTATTTATTTATTTATTTATTTATTATAAGTACACTATAGCTGTCCTCAGACACTCCAGAAGAGGGCATCAGATCTTTTTAGGGATGGTTGTGAGCCACCATGTGGTTGCTGGGATTTGAACTCTGGACCTTTGGAAGTGCAGTCGGGTGCTCTTACCCACTGAGCCATCTCACCAGCCCACAGGGGTCTTCTTATCAGCTTCACTCTCCCATCTAGGACACAGCTTACTGTTGGGCATGGGACTTAGCCAGCTTCACTGTCTTCACACTGACTCCTGGGCTAGACATGAAGCTCAGTGGGTAGGATACTTGCCCAGCATGCACAAGGCTCTGGATTCAATACTCAGCATCTCACAAAACCAGACATGGTGCCACACCCTTGTAACCCCAGCATTTGGGAAATGGAACAAGACACTTGTGGCTATATAGTGTTTGAGGCCAGCCCGAACTACAAGAGACCTGTCTCCAAAAATAAGCAAACCCTGACTCCAAGAGGAGACCAGGTACCTTTTCCAAAGGAAGAGACCCTGAAAACTCAACACGGAAGTTGGGTACCATGATGTTGGCCTGAAATGCTCGTAGCACAGTAGGAGAGGTGGAAAGTCAGGAGACAGAGGCTGGGAAGGGGACTGCAAGGCAGCTTCTGGCCCTGCTACCCAGCAGGGGTGGGGGAGAAGGGCAGCTATGGGACTGTAGGCATTAAAGGTCTCCAGGAGCCCAGGGAGGGCAGGCAGGCAGGCAGGCAGCAGACAGAGATGCCATGATGTCAGGTTTCCCCCAGTGACTCAATGGCTTGTCCTAGGCTATGAATAGTAAGCTTTATCCTGTGTCCTCCAGGCCATCCTCCCTTCTGAGTTGTCCTGGCATCTCTCCCTTGTCACCACTCATTCTCCCTGCTATGGAAATTCACAACTACAGTCTCTATATCCTGGCCCTGGGCACAGCCTCAGCCAGCCTCAGCCAGCCTCAGCCAGCTTCAGCCAGCCTCAGCCAGCCTCTACTATGTGGAGAGACTTAAGCACAGACAAACCCAGGGAGCTGGGGCTGTCTCTGAGTGCTCATGGCTGGGTAGCCTCAGTGAGCAGTTTGTTCATCTGAGAAATGGGGGCCCTGCTAGCAACCTTGATAGGTTAACAGGGGTGGGGGTGGGGGGTTGGGGAATTAGTGAGGGCATCAAGCATGTAGCATGCAACAAAGTACGTCATGCCAAGTATGGTATCTAAAGGGAGCTAAGGTACAAACTCAGTTTACTTCCTAGCTGCTCTTGAAAATTCATGAGAGCCAGGCACAGTGGCACATATATGTTATAATCCTAGCTCTTGGGAGGCGGAGGCAGGAGGACTGCCACATGTTCAAGGCCAGGTTGGTCTAGCCTAGCCAGAGCTTCACAGTGAGATTCTGCTTCAAAACACCAAAAACTGCACACATGCATGCATGCATGCATACATACATACATACATACATACATGCAAATAGTCTCCAGTTCCCATCAGCAACACACACACACACACACACACACACACACACTCCTGTATGTAAAGCAACTCACCTTGCTTGATGCTGTGTACTAAGCGCAGCACTAAGCATTTTTCTACAAAACCATTCTAGAGCTGGTTAGAGTCGGCTCAGGTGTCTCTTTTTAAAAGTGCTGGTCTTTCAAACAGCTATTTCATATTACATATTTTCCACTTCAGTGCACTTGGTGTGACGGGTTACTGGCTTGTACTGTATTAACTCTGTGGTAATGTTTGACAAAAGTGGCTTCTTCCAACCTGTTAACTGCCGAATGACTATCCACTTTGCCATCTCAGTTCTGTTGGATTCTTACCAGACACTACTCTACGTGAATGGTTATTCAACTGCAAAGTGCTATTTATGAAAAACAGACAGGCAGCTAAATAGACTCAAGATATTGTGTGCGCGTGTGGGAGCCACCCAGCCAGGCTTCCAGGAGGGAACGACAAGGATACCACCGTGAAGGAGGGGTGGAGGGGATGTCCTGTGCAGCTAAAGAGGCCGTGGAGTGCAGGCTGTGTGCCCAGGAAATGAGAGGAACTTGAAACCCCAGAGAGAAGATTGGGTGTGGGCTGAAGCAGCCATGTTCCACGGCTCACAGGTCGTGGAAGCCACCCAGGGCTCTGCTTTGCTGAAATGGCCATGGGGAGACCGGGGCTTTGGCCTGTCCTCTCCTCCTGGCTCCGGAAGCCACGGGTATAGATACCAGGTCTGCTATATAGATCTCTGCATGATCTGAGATGCCAACTGGGGTCAGCTAGTGGATGCCAGGTCAGACTCAGAGAGTCAGAACCATATTTCCTCTTGAGGTGTCCTCAGTGACATGTGACACCAACCTCCTGGATCCAGCCCCTCAGTTTGGTCCTCAGGCACATTCTGTCCCCCGCGAGACTCCTTCCTCTGAGTATAGCCATATGAAGACAAATACACACCGGTGACTCTTTGGTGTCAGACCTCAGGACAAGGGACTGATGTGCGTATTTCATACATCAACGCAGACAAGGGCTCCAGGTTCTCCCTCAGTCCCTACCTGGCACATCCTGTCCCCAACCCTGAGGTTTCCAGCCCAGGGGCTGGTCTGTCCTTCCCCTAGAGGCTCTTCTCTATATAATCCAGACATTTTGGGCACATACCTCCCTCCATCTCCTTTTCTCTCTGTGTGTGAGCTCTTTCTCTCTCTTCTCTTCCCACCTTCTCTCTCCCCATGGTAACTTCTCTGGCTTTCCCTGGTCCTTGGGGACAGTGAACTCACCTGAGAGCAGCTTCCCAATTAACCTGCCTTTAATGTGTTCTAGTCTGGCTTGAGTTGGCTCAGTTCAGTGGTGGAGAAATAGCCTATTGGTGACACCATGGCAAGGCAAAGATCTGCCAGCTTGACAGCCATGGATGTGGTGGGGTTCAGCCTAAAAGTGGTAGTGATTCCAGTGACCAGCTCAGGAGCTTCCGGGGAAGCCAGTAAAAGGCATGTGGGAAGAACCATGGGTGGTGCTGACATACCAACTGCTGCAGCCTCTGGTTCCTGTGGGCCCTGCCCTCAGACATCAATGCAAGATGCCAAGGGAGTTTGCATTGCCCATAGACCAGAGGAGCTCCATTCACTCTCGGGGGTGGGGGGTGGGGGGGAAGGACCTCCCCCTTGAGACACTTGGCTTCTAGCTTTCTCCCTCGGAGTTCCTTCAGACTTGGGCCTCTGCCCTTAGCACTCAGACTCTGGCTGTCTCCAGAGAGGAGCTGCAGACCACAGCCAGCCCAGCCAGCCTGTGGCTATGTGCTTTGAGCTGTGAAATTCTTTGTTGAAAATTAGAGCAGTTGCAGCTGGGGGGTCAGGGGGGCGGGAGGGGATTCAGGGGGAGTGGTGGTGGGGAGCATTTATTTGCAAAATGTTTCCTCGGCTAACACTGCTTTGGCTCGGGCCACACTAGCACTTTCCAGGTCTTACAGATGGTGAGACAGCTGGAGAGGAAGGGAGACAGGGAAGCGGGGAGGAGAGTGGATGGGTGGGGCCAGCTGACAGGTAGAAGGGAGCTGGCACAGGCACCTAAAAGTGCCCTGTGTGGACTCTAGATGCATACCAAAAGCGTAGCAGCCCACAGAGGCTTGCGAGCTCTCTGTCTCTGTCTCTATCTCTATCTCTGTCTCTGTCTTTCTCTGCCCCTGCCCCCCCCATGTGTGTTGTCTTTCTGTCTGTCCATCTGTCTGTGTCTGTCTCTATCTCTGCTTCTGTCCCCACGGTCTCATATTCCCCAAGCTGGCTTTGAACTCTCTTTGTAGCCAAGGATGACCTTGAACTCCTGAGCCTCCTGCCTTTTCCTCCAGAGTGCTGGGATTACAGGCATGGGCCACCACACCCAATGGTGAGCCTCCTTATGGCCCAGAACTATGCTCAGAAGTCCAATATGTTCCAGTAGGAACAGGGTCTGCAGCCCCACCTGCATCTGGCCTCTTGGGGTTCCCTTGCTAAGTGGAGAACTCCATGTAACCCTGCCTTTAAACTGCTGCTGAAGAAATTCCACTAACTCTTGGAGGAGTTCACTCCTGCATTGTTTGAGCTGCCCGTGGGAAGACGGGATAGTCTTCCTAATAAAGTTGAGGGTCTAGCACAAGGATGCGCTCCTGTAGTGGGGAATCAGGGCTCACCCAGTGTATTGATCCAGCATCAATATGTGTATTCCTGAGATGCTTTACATCCTCAGCTCTATAAACAGCTGGCACAGAGGTGTGACAGAAAGATGCTAGGAAGACCAGAGACCTAACATACACTGTGTTCAGTTCTAACCTCCATATACATTGTAACTCACAACAGCCAGTCACACTAGGGTCTCCATTCCCTTCTTAAAGACCAAGGAAGGAGGGCTCAGAGAGGTTAAGTTCTTAGCCCAAGGTGTTCTTAAATATCACATAGTTTGCCTTTTCAATGAATGTAGCCTTGAGTTTGTGGGACTGGGTTTGTAGCCAATTGTACCTAGCAATGATTTTGGAATGTATCTACATGTCTCATGCTTACTTAATACTCTGTGCATGGGTGGATGGGTGGATACGTGTGTGTGTGTGTGTGTGTGTGTGTGTGTGTGTGTGTGTGTGTGTATGTGTATGTGTGAATGTGTGTGTGAATGTGTGTGTGTACATTTTTGTGAAATGGTTTACCTGTGGTTGTGTGGCTGCTAGCCCTTTCTCCCCTTCAAGGCTACAGGATGGGTCTGGGGAGGGAGCCCAGTGGTTGAGAGTTTGCCTAGTGAGTGTGTAAGGTCCTGAGTTTCACCCCTAACACCAGAGGAGAAAAAGTCTGCAGTCATAGAGGGGGCCACCCTGTGACTCCCTTCTCCAGCAGCCTGGTGGCAGCAGTACTGAGCACTCTCATGCCATGTTCCTCTCCCAGGCTCCCCAAGTGTCCCATTTACAGAGCTGGCTTGCATAGCCGCTCGTGAGAGGGATCTGGGACTCTGCTTGGCCCTGATGTTGCAGATTCTGAGCACTGGCAACATGGCTTCACCTGGAGACCACATCCCTTCTTACTGAGCACGAATGAGCTTTCAGTTCATCGAGAATAAGTTGCGGTTGCCACCAGAGGGTCAGCTTCCTATCTCGGAAGGTCCACTAGTGCTTGCACTCTGAGGAGCCACATGTGACCTCACACCAGCAGTCCTCCCTGGGAGGACCCAACTCTGAGACAGTTTTGTCAGTCCAGAACATATACAAAGATAGACTACAGGGTCTCTAATGGTCTTTTCACAAGTGGGCCCCACCTTGAAGAGATGAAAATTAACGTTAACCCACCCACCCTGAAGACAGTATGTATAAGATGCCCCAAAGCTGGTGAAAAGCCCCGCTGTTCTCCACCCTCCGGGTCAAAATTCCAGCCTCTGTCCCATACCAAGAACTTACCCAGAGAGTCGAGCCGCAGCCCCAGGCCGACCTTTATCCCCTAAGTGGTGCCTGATCCCAGCCACCAACATCTAGTCCAGCAGCACAGGACTGGCCGGGTCAGGATGTGTTCCCTGCCTTTTAAGGCTCCCAAAGTCAAGGAGGGAGGGCGGGTCAAGGAGAGACAGGCATGACCCTTCAACAGTGCAGGCTGGCCCCAGAAGTGGCTGTTTATTTGTAGCCACCAGGAGAGGCTGAGTGGGAAATTGGTTTGTTGGTTTTCCACACTTCCTCCAGACTTCCCACAGAGTCCTCAGGACCCTGGTGATGAATAGCCCAGCGTTTAGAGAAACCCTCAGTGCTCCGGCACACAGCCATCTTTGTGAGAGGGTGGCAGCGCTCAGGAGGAGCCAGGCAGATGCTGGAGACTGACGGAGAGGTTCCCTTCGTTGCCAGTTCCTCCCTCTGAGCTGGCTGGGGACCAGGAGCAGGCAGCTAAGAGTTGGGACAATAGAGACAGAAGGTGCCTGAGCCTGCAGCAGAGGCCAACACCCTGTTCCCCACCACCACACCCAGCTGTGGAATCCTCAGATTTGGAGAGGGAAGGGCAGCTTCTTGTCCTCTCTTTAGGTCTTAGAAAAGAAAGGGTGATAAAAATCCCATTTAAGTGCTGTTCCCATGACTTCCTGAGGCTTGGGACTCTGAGCCATCATCTCTAGTGGCTAAGATGCCCTCAGGGCACCTTCCCAGTGATGGCACACAGTCCTTCCCAGGCTCAACCCCCTCACTTGACAACCTTCCTAGCTCCCACCTTCCTTGGGTGCCAGGCACCAGGATGGGGCTGGATGTACAAAGATGACCAGCCAAAGTGCTCTGTGGGGTGGTCCCCATCCCCCACCTTCCTCTCTCCATCCAGCAGGTACACTCTGCCAGTGAGGGGAAGAAGGCTCCTGGTGCCCTGCAGCTAGGACTTCAAGGCATTAGAACGTCACCCAGTGAGAGTCTGTTAGATGGGGGTGGGGGGTGTCCGCCGAGTTGCGATCACCCAAGGCCTCTTGGGTTCTTTTAAGGGCACCTATTTTTCCCATGTGATGGATACCTTATCAGAGGCCCTGGGGGGTAGCTAAAAAGCCTGCTCCTCCAGGGGTGACCCTAATCCTCAGAGGTTGGAGGAACAGGACACCAGGTATTGGCATCAAGAAGGCGATACTGAAGCAATGTGGCTACAGTCCCCGAGGGGCTCATGAGTTTAGGCATCTGCTCTTGGTCGTCATCTTCTCTTGTGTCCCACAGGGTCAGACAGAATGCTCTGTGGGCCATGTGTACAGAGGCGCAGCTGGGGACAAGGGAGCTGTCATTATCATCTCCCCGAGTCGCCTAGCTCTGCCCCACCTGTCCTTCCTGGTGATCCAAGGAGTCCAACTCTTGGTATGGTAAGAAAGACAGCTATGGCCAGTGAGGAATAACTTCCTCAGACAGTAGTGCTTGCTATCAAGGTCAGAACAGGGACGGAGCCTAGGAGGGGTGGATGACACACAGCTGGGCCATGGGACAGTCATAAGGGACAGTTTTCTCCATTCGTGACTGAGTAGGGCATCATCTCTCATGAAGTTTCTGTACTGTGGCCCTGCGCTCACACTCAAATCCCCCAGCTTCCTGTCTGCAGAGCCACACCGAAGGCTCCAGGAGCCATGACTCCCTCAGAGACTGTGGGAAAAGATGGGCAGTCAGAGGCCCCGGAACCAGCTTAGAAAGCAATTCCTATGCTTCTGCCCCGTTGCTACAGAGCCTGCACAGACAGGCTGGTGTGGTGGAATGAGCACAATTCTGAAATCAGACTCTCCAGGTTCAAATCCTGGCTTGGTCTCTTACCAAAGGTGCGACTCTGTCTCGGGGACAGTATCTGTGAAGCTGCTGACTGCAGAAGACATGAAGAAGGTGGAGAGGGGCTATAGGAAGGAGGGGCAGGGTGGCATTCTACCCAGAATTGGGGCTGGCCAAGAACAACCCCCTCCTGTCTCCTCTGGGGCCACAGGCCTGGCACTACCCACACATCTTGCTAATCCTGGCATTTAGGGTCCTGGAGTCTACACTGCTGCTAGTAAGTATTCTTCAGCAACTGGAGTGGGGACTGACGCATTTCTTCCCGGTGACAGGCCAAGACCACCCTCACGTCTTTGTGGACTCTCAGCTGCTGGCAGCCCCAGTTCCAGGAAAAAGGGATGTTTCTGCCCCCCCCCCCCCGGGAGCCTCACACCAGCTGGCAGAGAAGAGCAGACATGGATAGTCTGTACCAGAACTATGACCACCCTCTCGACGATGCTGTCACATGCTACCGTCAAGCCAAGCCCCTGCTGGAAGACACAGCTTCTCCTGGGCTTCTGTAACCACCTTTCTCCAGCCAGGCCAGTAAGAATACATGTCCCCAGTTCCACATGTCCCAGGGACTCTACCCACTGGCCTTTTTTTCTCCACTAACTCACCTCCACCCACAGCGAGGGCATGGGAGGATTAATGCAATCTACGTCTACTGTCTACCGCAGAACTCCCCAAGTCTGCCAAACAGCATCCAACTTCTCCAATCTCATTCCTTTCCCCCACGTAGCCAGATGCTGAAATGGAACCTTCCTCTTGCTCTGAGGAGGGAGAGGTGACCATGAGGCACAGTGGACTCGGACCACACCCTCCCCACCACCACCACCACCACCAAGACACCAGGCAGGGCTCCCTGCAGCCAGTGAGGTCTTTTTCTCTCCAAAAAGATCAATGCTAATTCAGCCGAGGCTTGCTGGGCTCCGCTGGAGGCAAGTCCATAATCCACTACCCGTGCCCTCAAAATCATCAGACGGCCACTTACTAAGACTGTGTGCCCAGCACTGCACTAGTCCCAAGATCCTTAGGACATGGCAGGACATTACGAATCAGAAACCAAGCAGACATTCTGGTACAAGACAGGCCAACAGGCCTGATTTCACCCTGACTTTAGTCTCAGCTCAATCCACGGCCCCATTTATATGGCCCGGAGCTGAGATTCCCCTATGGAAGTTCCTCTGAGGAAGCACATCCGCCAGGGGGAAGGGTCTCGGCTTCCTTGCAACGCCCTGTCACACGGACACCACGCAGATTGTCAGGCACAGCACCAGCACACAGCCTTTTCCTTACAGCTTAAAGACCCCAGTCCAGAAGAACTTTAAAAGTTTCCAAATCATCGGCTCTGGTGTCCCTCATCTCCCTCCGGAAGGACTGTGCATACCCAGACTCATCATCTAGACACGAGTTTCCACACCAAATCCGCCCCCTGCTAGCCCGGGAGAAGTGACTTCAACGTTTGCTTCTTTCTCCCCATTCCTGGGCCTCAGTGGGTCCCAGTCACCCCTTCCCAAAGCCTGGGCAGCTAGTAGTCCCCTGGTATGGAGTTTGGGGACTCCGTTTCAATGGTGGATGGAGCTGCGGGACTAGCAAAGAACCCAGGCTGGTTTAAAAGTTCCCAACCCTGGCTCCTAGGAGCAGGAATTGTACTTCGGAGTGTGCAAGACCTTCGGCGTGAAGGTGCCGAGGTCCTCACTTGTGGCTTGTGCGGTGACCGGGCTGTGGGTACCAGGCAGATGAGAATTTGGCAGCGTGGGGTTTTCCCCGCGCAGGGAACTCCCCGCCCGCCCTCCGCCGGTCCCCTTCTCCTCCCAAAGTTTGGCGGGCGCTCTGGGACGCGGTCGGTGACCGCCTGGGGCCCAGGAGGCGGTGCCGGGACGCGGGCGCCCCACTTACCCCGGCCGAGCCTCCTCCTCCCGGCGGGCGGATCCGACACTCCGGAGGTCGGCGTCCAGCCCCGGCAGCATCCGCCCCCAACTGCGCCCTCGGCTTAGAAGATGCTGAGGCCGCGCTCCCCACGGCGCCCACTCTGCGTCCCCGGCTCGTGCGGGGAGGGAGGCGCGGCCGGGCTGGTCCCCTCGCTAGGCGGGAAGCGGCGCCAGGCGGGCGGTGTCCTAGCTGCAGGCGAACGATCAGTCCTACCCACGACTCCGATCCCGCTAGCGACCGGAGGCGGCCTCCTGAGCCGCAGCCAAAACTTTGGGAGCCCCGCGCCTCTCCTCCAGACTCCCCGCCTCACTCCACACGCGCACCCGGCAACTTGCGGACGCACGGTGAAGTTGGCGCGGCCGCCCACCCGGCCTCTCGAAGAGGATGGAGGAGGCGGAGGACTCAGGGAGGAGGGAGGAGCCGGGAGGAAGGGCAGCAGCCCCCCATCCCCCCCTGGGAGCCTCGCTCTCCTCGACCCCTCCATGGGTCTTTGTTCCCGACTTAGCTGCCTCCCAGGGGACTCGCCAGGGCTGCTCCATCCCTACCCTTGAGGACGCGGCTGGGAGACGCTTCCAGTCCCAGGGAACGGAGTTCGGGGGCAAGTCTTCAAGGAGAGTTGTCCTGCTTGAGCCCCCCCCCCCCATGCTGCTGCCCACCCTGAATGTGAAGACCTTCCTGTCCCTCTGAGGTTGTTTCCTGGGATTTTGAAAAGCCATCATACTCCTTCCCTGGGCAGCAACAGGTTACAGAAGTGTCCTTGGTGCTTTCTCACAGAGCCCCCAGGACAAGATGTGGGAAGGGTCCTCACCAAGAAGCTCAGAGGGAGCTGGACCCCCATAGCATTATCTTAAGACCCCCTTGGACTGCTGGCACTCCTGAGGTGGAGGTCATGTCTCTTCTGAGTGGTGATGAGTGGCAGCCCAGTAGTGAGTATCGCTGGGTCTGTAAAATGGCCAGCTTTGCCAAGACTGCTTGTAAAAGGCCCAGTGTTGGAACACAAGCCAAACTTCAGGTTATAAGTTCCAGTCCTGGTGATGTACCCGGTTGTTGAGGTCTCCCAGTCCAGCTTCCTTCTCCGGCTAGCTAACTTCAGGCCTAAGACAGCCCTCTTGATGTTTCTTGGGCTTTTGTAAGGTTTAGACAAAATAGACAATTGTCTATAAAGGAGAAGTGAGAAAATATAAAAAAGGAAACTTACACATCTGTCCTTGGCCCTGCTCTGTCATGCTGAACATTTATATCAGCGGAAGACATTAACAGTCTCAGCCAGCAGATACAGAGCCAGACAGAATGGACAGTGGGACCCGGGTGGCTCAAGACCTTCTTTCTCTCAGGTCCCTAATTAGAAGGTTGGTAGGAATCTGCTAACCTGTTGGCTAGCAGGGGCCTGATGGAAGTATGGAAGTTCCCTTCGCTATGATGTGAGATCCGCAGTTAGCTCTCAGCAGAAAACCCTCACTGGCTGCCTGTGTTCTGTAGCCTGTTGGAGAGACCAGAACTGGAGAAAATGCAGACCCAGCTCACGTCTAGGCATTGATTCCCCCGCTCCCTTTTTCTGCATTGACCCTTGATGGACTCTGCCATTCACTAAGCTCTTCCACAGGTCTGGAGTCATACACGCACGCACGCACGCACACACATGCGCACCCAACTCTACAAAGCCTGTTTCTGACAGACTGTGAAGAAGATCCACTACCTCTGCTAGCCTTATGTAGAAGACTTTCCCTTGGGGACCCCAGGGAGTCTTGGGTTTTATCACCCAAAATTTGTGATACACCTCAGGGCACACAAAGACCAAAAGTTAAGCCTGTATCAGGCTGAGAATAGAGCCTAGTGGATAGAAAGCTTGGCTTCAGTCCTCCAGCACCACATAAACTTGGGTGTGGTGATGCATACCTGTAATCCCAGAACGTGGGAGGTGGAGGTGGGAGGATCGGAAGTTCAAGGTCATCCTCAGCTATAGGGAGTTCAAGGTCAGCCTAGAGCACTAGAGACCCTGTCTCATATGTCTATGTTGTAGTAAAGGTAATTTAACCTTATTCCCGACGAGCTTATAAATAAACAAGACTTAGATTTCCCAATTGGAGTTAAGAGTTGCCCAGATGTTATGATATAATAAGTAATAACTCGGGGTTATTGATAGGAAAGTAGATTGTAACAACTCAGAAAGTAGATATCTCTTGTATTGTTTAAGGCTTATTGTAAATATCAAGGTTGTGTGTGTCTTTCATCGGGAATTTAACTAACTAAGGTGGGTTAGAAACCTCCAGCCGGGATTGCATACTTTCTACAACAGATAGTAGTATGTCATCTGCCTATTATAGGTGGTAGTGAAGAACGAGATACATCCAAACCAGCGGCTCTCAACCTGTGGATTGTGACCCCTTTGAGGGTTGAATGACATTTTCACAGGGGTTGCCCAAGACCTTCTAAAATATCAGATATTTATGTTGCTATTCATAACAGTAGCAAAATTTTGGAGTTACGAAGTAGCAACTGAAGTGATTTTATGGTTGGGGGTCAGTACAACATGAGGAGCTGCAGTAAAGGATTATAAGTTTAGGAAGGTCGAAACGCGCCGGTCGAAACACATGCAAGCGATGAAACACAGTACCTGCACGAGGCTGGGGGAAGGTACCAAGCACAAGAGAACGCCAGACACGCTCGCTGCCTGTCAGAACCTGCTGCGCAGCTGCCCTGGTCTATGAGCTGAAGACCTTACCTGGAGTGCTCCCTTACCCCGGGCTTTGGGATACGAGGGCTCTTGTAATATTTAATCTCAGTCTGGGGTTTCTATCCTGCCTTTGATCATTCAGTTCCCAGATAAAAGACACATTGCCATGGACCACCCCAGTCGGGAATGGGGGGTCCCTGAAATGAGGGTCCTCAAAGCTAGGTGGGTCAAGATCCGGCGGTGACAAACAGAAACAAACACAGAGGCAGTTTGAATCTGAGTGTATTTTGCAGCTCTCAAGCAGGGGATTTTATACTTAAAAAAACCAAACGTTACATCTCTTCGAAACTATATCCAGTGAAACAATCACAGATACCAACAAAAATCACTTGGCACAGTAAAGCACAAAAATTATCCAAGCATTACAACTCTGAAACTATGTATTCAGTGAGTCACAAACAGAACAGGTAACATCATTATAAATCATCAAAATATAACAATTCTAAAAGGATGTATTCAGTGGGGACTGTTGTCCAAGGCTAGTAGCATATTTCCAGGAGCGGGTTAATAAATCTTTAACGGTCGGTGCTCATAACCACTGAACTAACTCTCCAACCCCATGGAGAGTTATTATTTAACTGCCTGATTTTTTTTTATATAAATCTTCAATATGTACATTTAAACTATTTTAATTCTTTCTAATTAAGGCTTTCTTTACCAAATGCCCAAATCCATCTCTGATGATGACACACATGTAGCCATATGAGATTTTATTGTTGGGAAAATTTTTATCTATCATCATAGTTTTGTAAATGATTTAGAAAGTAAAGTGTTGGTTTCCCCAGGGATAAGGTCATGTTAGTGACTTCATCTCTCGGGATGGTTTCTTACCCATTATTCTCACTTAAGCTCTTGGCCTAGGCTACCAGGAACATGAAAATAAGAAAAGGAATAAGAGAAAACAAAACAGATAAATTGCCATGAGAACTACGGCTCAATATTTTTTTCTCCAGAGAAGAGTTCCACAACCGGTTCTAGGAGGCCTCCCCCTTTTGAGGTCAATCGCCTCAGTCTGTGGCTCTTGTCACACAGATCCTACTGGAGGTGGTGTGGCAGCTCATGACTTTTACATTTATGATAAGCCTCTAAAGCACTAGAGCTGGGCAGAGATCTACCCTCTAAGCTGTGAGTATCCACTTCCGTATCATTAACCCTGAGTTATAACTCGCTAAGCTCCATCTGGGCAGCTCTTAACTCCAACTGGCCAACCCTCATGGCCATGTTTTCATGACTCACCCACCCCATGGCTTCCTCTCCTCTCTCCACCTTCTCTTCTTCCCCCTTTGTGGTCCTGCCTCAGACCCTGAGCCTGGGAATCCATGCATCACCCAGCTCTCTTCTGCCTAGCTGTAGGCTATAGGCAGCTTTATTCAGCCAATAGTTTTAAGTTAAGGAGCAAGGTCACATAGCATCACTTGACGTATGTATGTGAGGATTCTCTCATCCCTGAGGCAACTAGACATTGGGGGCCGGTATTTAGCATTTACAATAAATACATAGCAACAGAGCAAACCTCAACACGGGGCCACTGGTTCCTGGGCCTTCAGAGAAGGCATCTGATGTGCCACTGAGGGGAAAGGTCTAACCCAAAAGACATAGGCACTTTTCATCCTAAAATACTCATCAATACTGTGTACAGTATCACTCAACTAAGAATGGTGGCCCCGTTTTCCTCCCCTCCCCCTCCCATCTCTCCCTATTTGAAAAACAGAAAGAACTAGCCGGGCAAGGTGGCTGGTGTAACCCCAGTGCTCAGAAGGCCGAGGCAGGAGCATTGTAGTGAATGCCAGGCCAGCCAGGAATACACAGCAAGACTCTGTATCAAAAATAAACATGTTAATAAGTAAATAAAAATAAATAAAAATTAAATACACATCAAGAATGTTACATTAAGTGTGACCTCGGGCTTTAAAGCCAGCAACACATGCCTTTAGCTGCAGCATTCTGAGACAGGTGCATCTCTGTGAGTTTGCGGCCAGCCCAGTCTGCATAGTCTCATGGAGGAGGAGGAGGGGGAGGAGGAGGGGGAGGGGGAGGAGAGGGAAGAGAAGGGAAGGGAGGGGGAAGGGAGAAGGAGGAGGAGGAGAAGGGAAGAGAAGAGAAGAGAAGAGAAGAGAAGAGAAGAGAAGAGAAGAGAAGAGAAGAGAAGAGAAGAGAAGAGAAGAGAAGAGAAGAGAAGAGAAGAGAAGAGAAGAGAAGAGAAGAGAAGAGAAGAGAAGAGAAGAGAAGAGGAAGAAATCTAAACAGAGTCTGGGCAAATGACAAAGAAACCACTGTTGTACCCTTTGGAAGAAGAGGCACTAAATATCCTGAGAGGCACCACGCTTGAGGAACCCCATCCTGCAGATGTCCAGACTCAAAGCATCAGGGCTGGAGAGCAGCTTTGTGGCAGAGCATTTGCCTGGCGGGAACGAGGAGGCTGTGGGTTCCACTCCCAGTGCTGCTAAACAAACAAAGTATAGGCATGGATTAATATGCACTTTTAAAGTCTAGTACTGTGGAGGGCCTGAAACAGAAGGATAAACATGTCCTGGTCAGTTACAGCCTCAACACTGCTGCGTAACAAATGCCCTCTGCATCTTCACACTTAACACAACAGAGGCTGACTTTCCCCATTTCAGGCTCTCTGGTGGCAGGTGGGGTCTATTTCAGGCAGGGGAGAGCAGGACTGGGGACAGTCTAGGCTTCTGGCTGAGCTCGGGCCTCCTTTATTTAGATCCACATCCTACATGGACCAGTAGGACCGATCCATGGAATCACCGGAGTACGTTCTTCTCAAAACAGATCAGAGGAGTAGTAGATACTTGAGGAGGTCACACTTAATGTAACATTGTTGTTGTATTCTTGCCTTCTGCCTCTCCCGGTCACACTAAATGTAACATTGTTGTATTCTTGCCTGAGGAAGTCAGAGCTGGAGTCCAAGGTCTACCTTTCCCTCAGGGACTCTGTGCCCCACGTGGAGACTGGGAGGTGGAGCAGGGACAAGCAGAATCCAGTCTGACCGAGAGCAAGGACTAAGTGTACCCTTTTCTTAATTTGGGAGACAGACTTTCACTGAGTTACTAGAACTAGCTTTGAACTTTGAACTTGCTGAACCAGGCAGGTCTTGGATGTGTGATCTTCCTGCCTCAGCCATTCTGGAGTTAGAGGCCTCCACCACCATGCCCAGCTGAACTGTAAAAAGACATCAGGCTACAAAGCCCTCTTTTGCCTGGGTGTCCTCAGGAGTGGATGTGAGCACCCTGCTCAGATGGCAGGCTCTGTATTAAAAAAGAATCAGTGTCTGGGGCTGGAGATGGCTCAGCGGGTAAGAGTACCGACTGCTCTTCCAAAGGTCCTGAGTTCAATTCCCAGCAACCACATGGTGGCTCACAACCATCTGTAATGGGATCCGATGCCCTCTTCTGGT
>NC_034598.1:25617162-25618552 GCF_900095145.1 Mus pahari
AGAGAGAGAGAGAGAGAGAGAGAGAGAGAGAGAGAGAGAGAGAGAAATGCGGGCTAGGAATGTAGCACGGCTGGTAGCATGTTTGTCTAGCATGCCAGAAGCTCTGGGTCGCATCCCGAGAGCCACATACAATTGCACAGTATATTGGTGTACCCCTGAGATGCTCACACCTGGGAAGAGGAGATGGGATCATTAGAGTTTGAAGCCAGCCTCCGGCCTTTTTCAAAACAGGACCAGCAAGCACAAGTCGCACTCAGGGCTACCTGTTCATGCTCAAGTGTGATGTTAGCTGGACCAAGAAGGGAGCTCAAGTGAGGGAGGGGGTTGCGGTATGTCTGCCGAGATCCAGCATCTTTCTTAGGCAGCCCTGGAGGGATGTATAGCAGGACAGAGGCATGGCTATCTGCCTCTAGCAAGGTTGCCGTGAGCAAGGAGTAAAGAGGAGATGGTGTGAGTGGGGTTAGGGACCAGGGTGTCCCTTGAGCAGGAGGTGGTGGCCATGGGGAAGGTCAGAGGTGGGGTCATTAGAGTGTAGGTTGAATTGGATATGGGGAAAAAGAAGAGGGAGTAGCTTGCTCAGAAAATGCAGGGAGCCTTGAACTAGGGTAGCTACCTTTTCTTTTCTTTTCTTTTCTTTTCTTTTCTTTTCTTTTCTTTTCTTTTCTTTTCTTTTCTTTTTTCTTTTCTTTCTTTCTTTTCTTTTCTTTCTCGAGACAGGGGGTAGCTACCTTTTCAAACCAGAAATATTATTTATATTTTGAAAGTTCCAAGCAGAACGGGCTGACCCATACCATTAACTGATGAACTTGAGTCACCTTCAAGTGATTCAACTACACTCTTAACTACTGAACCATCTCTCCAGCCTCTGTCTTTTCTGGTCCTGGGAGACAGGCTAACATGATGTCGAGGATGCCCACAAACTCACTACGTAGCCAGGACGACCTTGAACTCCTAAGTTTCTTGCTCCTACCTCCAAAGTGCTATAACCACAGGCCTGTGCCACCAGGCCTGTGCCACCAGGCCTGTGCCACCAGGCCTGTGCCGCCAGGCCCGGCTTTCAAGTGTACAGCCTTAGCCATAAATAATCTAAGCCTTTGCTTGGGGAAAATGAACCTGGAGATTCCCCAAACCTTTCTATGTTCATGGGAAATGAAGCCTCCAGGACGGACTTAGCCGCAAGGAGACAGGAGCTGGGGGTGGAGGTGGGAGTTGGGAATGGAGTCAGGCATTGTCACTATTGCTGTGCTGAAACAACATGACCAAGGCAACTTGGAGGAAAAAGGGGCTCATTTGGCTAATACTTCTTCTTCTTCTTCTTCTTCTTCTTCTTCTTCTTCTTCTTCTTCTTCTTCTTCTTCTTCTTCTTCTTCTTCTTCTTCTCCTTCTCCTT
>NC_034598.1:25618572-25623699 GCF_900095145.1 Mus pahari
TCTTCTCCTTCTCCTTCTCCTTCTCCTTCTCCTTCTCCTTCTCCTTCTCCTTCTCCTTCTCCTTCTCCTTCTCCTTCTCCTTCTCCTTCTCCTTCTTCTTCTTCCTCTTCTTGGAAGTTCAACAGTTTTAATTTCACACCTGTACTGTTCAACTACTTGCTATTTAAGTTATGGCTAAAAAGTACCCAAGTCTTTGTCATACATGTAAGTTGACCACTACAGTCCCCCAACCAGCGGCATGCCTGGGCTTCAATCATCCCTCATTTTCCTTTTGATACTATCAGTGTTCTCATCTTTCACAATTTTAAAATTAATTCAACTAACACTGGCCCTTCTTGTTTTGTCCTTTCCCTGTTTATAAGGATCACAGCCTGCTGGGCACATGAAAGGTTTCAAACTACTTCACAGCAAAGAGAAAAAAATGTCATTTCTTCTATAAATTTTTACCCAGTTGTGAAAAGCTAAACATTAGCTATCCTTTCATCAAATTAGCACAGAACAAAGACACACAATTGTACCCAGTACAGTGAGATCAGAGTACAAAAACCATCAGCCACTGGGAGAAGCTAAAATACTCAGGTTACCTATTTAGTCTCTGGCTAGAAAAAAATTTGCCAGTTACAATGAAATAAAGTAAAAACGTAGTCCCATCTTGTTTGCTTTTGGGGTTTTAACAAACAGAAACCAGGCAAGGTGACTCAACACCTATACCTTGAAGGTGACAAGGAACGTCGTATTCAATCTCATCATGTCTTGAGGGGCTTAAGAACAGAGTTCCGCTGGGCGGTGGTGGCACACGCCTTTAATCCCAGCACTTGGTAGGCAGGGGCAGGCAGATTTCTGAGTTCGAGGCCAGCCTGGTCTACAGAGTGAGTTCCAGGACAGTCAGGGCTACACAGAGAAACCCTGTCTCGGAAAAACAAAACAAAACAAAAACGAAGCAAAGCCAGCAAGCAAACAAAAGAACAGAGTTCCATCCGCCAGAGGGAACTGTTCCAACACTGGAGGGCCCGGTGGCACAAAGCACAGTTTACAACGTTTCTGTGGCTGCCAACGTCACTGAGGGCTGCCAGAATGAACTTCCGTAGATCTTCACCTTGGCCTACTTGGGCATCGTCTTCCATCCGGACATGGAAAGTGTTTAGCTTATGCCTGGGGATGTGAGTGAGAAGTTCAGAGAGGTCCAGCTGCCACAGGAACTTGACAAGGAGAGAGGTCCAGCAGCCGCAGGAACTGTACAGGGGTGTCAAGGTGCCCTGCCCTGTGTACAGACAGACCAGCCAAACTGTAATCAAAGTGGCCATTTCTGAACACGTGGCCTCCTGGCATGGCCTTTTTGTGAGGTTCAAGATGGATGACATTCTTTAAGAATCCCCCAAGGTGCCGGGCGATGGTGGCGCACGCCTTTAATCCCAGCACTTGGGAGTTCCAGGCCAGCCTGGTCTACAAAGTGAGTTCCAGGAGAGCCAGGGCTATACAGAGAAACCCTGTCTCGAAAAAGCAAAAACAAAACAAAGAAAAGAATCCTCCAAGGTACCTGGAGGAGCAGGGACCACTAAAGTGGACCAGGGAACGGAGAGAGTAGCCTGTGGGTGGGGCCGGCTGGCCAGGGAGCCACAAGGGGAGGGGGGGGGGCACAGGCTGCAGAACTGATTGTCTTTTCCTGGGAGTTCTGCCTGTCCATGGAATGCCGCCGAGGAAGGTCATGGTTCAGGCCTTTCTGGGGCTTGTTCAGGGGCCTGCATTTTTTGCCTCCTCCCCAGCCTCCCCTGGAGGCCTGGCTGTGTTCTTCTCTGACTCAGACTTCTTTTTTTTTTTCCATCTTGCATTCGTGTTACCTGGTACCAGTCTGTGTCCTTTTCGAAGTGAGCCTGCGCACAGCGGCAGGAACAGAAGCGGAGAGCCAGGTCATCGTCCTACTTGGTCCGCATGTTCTGGTGACACTGCTTCTCATTCCAGCCGCGGGCCCTGCCATCCTTTGGCTAAATCTTCTCTATCACATTATTCGTCATGGAAGGAGGTCAGGACAGGAACTCAAACCGGGCAGCAGTAGAGTTCGCGGAGGGGTGTTGCTTACCGGCTTGCTCAGTGCCCAAGGCTAGAAGTCTTGGCTTGTCTTGTGTATACCTTGAAATCCCTGAGAAGCAGGAGCCAAGGAAGGAGTGGACTTGCTAGCAAGGTGAGAGCAAGCCGCCAACAAGCAAAGGTTCCCTTCTTCCAGATCTTTATATAGCTTCCAGCAGAGGACTTGACCCAGATTAGAGATGGATGGGTTAAAGGTCTTAATATATAGGGCACGTCTTCCTTCTCAAAGATCTGCCCGAACTGGAACATGGTGCTAAATATGTTCTGGGTACAGAAGGCTGGAGGGGTGCCAGCTGTATGACGGGCAGTGAGGGGGCGTGGTTGGAGGGGGCGGGACTAGGGCCAGGGAGCTACCCAGGTCTCTGAGATGGTTTGGAAGATCAGCAAAGGCCTGGTTCTGGATCCAGGCAGCTGAAGAAGAGAGACCAGTGTGACCTAACCTGACGACGCAGTCCGTTCTGGCCTGGGACCGACAGGAAGAATGCCTGAGTGGAACTCTGTAGAGCCTTTGGTGGCCATTGCCCTCCAGGCTGCAGCTTCCTTCCTCCGGTTTTGTGTTTGTTGCAATGATTTTCATGACAAGTTCTTTTACAAAGTTGTTACATTTTATTTACCGGGGACAGGACACCCCGTGCTGCACATGTGGAGGTCAGAGGACCACTGGTGGGAGTCGGTTCTCTCCATCCTCCGTGTGGGTCATGGGGTGATGGGGAGCCACCTCAGGTCATAAGGCTTAGTGGCAAGCTCCTTTACCTTACTGGCAGGATGCTTGATCACATTGTGAACCCCCAGATTGTGAGCTGGGGAAGCCTGGAGGTGTGGCTCGGTCCTAGCATGCACCCTTAACCCAAGAGGTAAATGAAGTCAACCCTAGGTCAAGAGGTAGAGCAAGCATCCAGTGGACAGGGAGAGAACGGAAGAGAAAGGAGGGATGGGGCTCAGCCATTAAGAGCACTGACTGCTCTTCTGAACGTCCTGAGTTCAAATCCCAGCAACCATCTCTAAGTCTTCATTGGTGAAATCAGACGACCAGGATTTTTTTTTTTTAAAGATTTATTTATTTATTATATGGAAGTACATTGTAGCTGTGTTCAGACACTCCAAAAGAGGGTGTCAGATCTTGTTACGGATGGTTGTGAGCCACCACGTGGTTGCCGGGATTTGAACTCAGGACCTTCGGAAGAGCAGTCGATGTTCTTAACCACTGAGCCATTGCTCCAGCCTACGACTGGGATTTTTTTTTTTTTTTTAAAGAACAGGCCCCTGCTTCTGTTCTATGTTTTGAAACAGATTTGAAAATTGTGAAAAAAAAAAGTGATTTTTTTGTTTTGTTTTGTTTTTTGTTTTTGTTTTTGTTTTTCGAGACAGGGTTTCTCTGTGTAGCCCTGTCTGTCCTGGAACTCACTTTGTAGACCAGGCTGGCCTCGAACTCAGAAATCTGCTTGCCTCTGCCTCCAGAGTGCTGGGATTAAAGGTGTACGCCACCACGCCCAGCTTTAAAAAAAATGATTTTAGGGCTGGCGAGATGGTTCAGTGGGTAAGAGCACTGACTGCTCTTCCGAAGGCCCTGAGTTCAAATCCCAGCAACCACATGGTGGCTCACAACCACTTGTAATGAGATTTGACGCCCTCTTCTAGCACATGTGAAGACAGCAACAGTGTACTTACATATAATAAATAAATAAATAAATAAATAAATCTTTTTTTAAAAAGTGATTTTAATATATATTTTTAGCTCTAGGCTTAAGGGAGAGGTGCTGAGGAAGGAAGTCTTGTTTGTGTATCTTTGAGGCAGGGTCTGCTGGAGCTCAAGGATGACTTTGAACTTCAGATTCTCCTGCCTCCCCCTCCTAAGCGATGGGATTACGAGCGTGTGCCACCACACCCAGTTTAGGCTGTGCTGGGAAGGAACTGAGTGCAGAGCTGTGTGTACAATGGGGCCAGCACTCTGCAGTGGAGCGTCTGCCCCACCTCCCCTCAAGTTTAACATTGTTTAGGACAAGGAGGGGAATAAAGGCTGTGGCTCTAGACACCTTCCTGCTTCCAGGTTGAAACCAAGAACCAGGATGACTGCCCGACGGTGCCTCTGCCTCTCTAACTTCCACAAACGCTTGGCATGCCCAGGTATTCAGAGTGCACGTGCACCTTTCTGCCATCTATAGATGCTTCTAGAATACTTCTTGTGAGCAGACCTGCCCTTACACGGGATCCAGGCAGGCTATAGTTTGTCACAGTATGCCTGCCTTCCCTTGGCTTCAGACTGTCCTCTGCTGCTGTCTCCCTGATTAGAAAGATGCCTGACTCCCTACAGGGCCTTGAACAGCACTTGAAAGACACTCCAGTAAAGCATGCTCTTACTGAGTCAGAAGTCTGCCCCAGCCCTGGCCCTGACATCTGTGTGACCGTAAGCATCAGCTCCTTCTCTGGCACAGGGAGCTACAAGTGGATGGTCTCTAAATCAGATCCAGTCCCTGAGACAGGAGGTAGCGTCCCTTGGGTAGTTAAGGATGGGGAGCACAGCAGATCTTGAGCAAGTCAATTAGCACTTGAGGATTCCTGAATAGAAGAATCCTTCTCTCGTTGGCCTCAGAGAACCTGCATAGCTTGTGGAGCCTGCATAGCTTGTGGAGCCCGCAAGCTCCGCAGCCTGCTTGTCCCCTCCCTTTCTAGGCACAACCTCTCTGGATGCTCTATTCCTGTCCCCAGAACCTGCGCCTTTAAGTTGGAGGGCTGCTTTAGGCAGCATCTTGGGGTTCGTAGTCACCCGGGTATGGGTGGGTCAACTCTGATGCCTGGAATCTCTTCATCCTGGCTCTGCCTTGTAGCCGTTGGCTCTGGAGCAGAGTTCCTGTGCCAGTGTTGACTGGCTTGATGTGGACTGTGGTCCAGTGCTTGGCTCTTCACTGTCCCTGGCTTCCTGGGTAGATGATTTAAGAAGCCACTGGAGAGATGGCTCAGTGGTTAAGAGCGCTGTCTGCTCTTCCAGAGGCCTTGAGTTCAAATCCCAGCAACCACATGGTGGCTCACAACCATCTGTAATGG
>NC_034598.1:25623929-25638584 GCF_900095145.1 Mus pahari
AGAAGAAGAAGAAGAAGAAGAAGAAGAAGAAGAAGCCACTGTGATAAAAGTCCAGGCAGGCAGGTGGTGGTGCACACCTTTAATCCCAGAATTCTGGAGGCAGAGGCAAGTAGTTCTCTGAGTTCGAGGCCAGCCTGGTCTACAGAGTGAGCTCCAGGACAGCCAGGGCTACACAGAGAAACCCTGTCTTGATATAAAACAAACAAGCAAACAAACAATTTAGCCCCCTGCATGGAATTCAACCCAAAACCTTGTCCCTGGTATTGACACCCGTGTTGTCCAGAGTACCTTTGCTGTCTGACTATACAGTAGGGACATCAGACCATCCACTCTGTAAGAAAGATTTTTCTAGCAAAGGTAGTTAGCCCCAAAAGACTAGCCTACTGCCACCCAGCATGGGCAAGCCAAAGACACACAGAGGCCCCTCCGCTGCCATGCAATGTATTGTGGGAAGGAGGAAGAGATCCAGAGACCTGCTTGCGGCCATGCTACCTGGCAAGGGCAGGCTGTAGACACACAGAGACCCACCTGTTGCCACACCAAGTAGGCCACCGATGTGCCACAAGGGCGGGCTGTAGACACCTAGAGGCCTGCTTGTGCCACACCACAGTGCTTGGGTAAAGGAGGTCACCCAGAGGCCAGCCAGCCATGTGGCCTGCCTGCAGCAGGGACCACTACAAAGCGCAAGTGTATAGTAGACAGATGGGAGAGACATGGAACATTTGAGCATTAGGAAGAGAGATGGAACTAGAAATTCCAGGATGGAGAGGAATAGCAAGCCTGCTGTTAGTAGCCAGCTCTGCCACCTTTGATGGTTTGTATTTGCTCGGCACAGGGAGTGACACTATTAGAAGGCAAGGCTCGGTTAGAGTGGGTGTGGCCTTGGAATAGGTGTGTCACTGTGGCCGTGGGCTTTAAGACCCTCATCCTAGCTGCCTAGAAGCCAGTCTTGTACTAGCAGCCTTCAAATGAAGATGTAGAACTCTCAGCTCCTCCTGCACCATGTCTGTCTGGATGCTGCCATGCTCCCACCTTGATGGTAATGGACTGAACCTCTGAACCTGTAAGCCAGCCCCAATTAAGTGTTTTCCTTATAAGAGTTGCCTTGGGGCTGGCAAGATGGCTCAGCAGGTAAGAGCACCAACTGCTCTACTGAAGGTCCTGAGTTCAAATCCCAGCAACCACATGGTGGCTCACAACCACCTGTAATGAAATCTGCCGCCCTCTTCTGGTGTGTTTGAAGTCAGCTACAGTGTACTCATATAAATAAAATAATAAAAAAAAATCTTAAAGAAAAATTATTTAAAAAAAAAGAATTCTAAAAAAAAAAGAGTTGCCTTGGTCATGGCGTCTGTTCACAACAGTAAAACCCTAACTAAGATACCACCTGAGGCCATGGTGAAGTCCTGGCCCAGGCTGCCACCTGAGGCCATGGTGAAGTCCTGGCACAGGCTGCCACTGATGGTCACAACTAGCTCTGTGGCCATGTAGCGGCAGGGGTTGGTGTCCACGTTGTAACTCGCATTACCACTAGAGACCGAGCAGTCGTCCCTGGTCCGAGCAGTTACGTGGGTCCACGAAGATGTCCGTGAACTGTGCTGGACTGGCCCTGCCCCTCACTGGAAGGAGGAGCACTTGGGAAAGAGGGCCCTTCACCTCATCCAGGCAGCACAGTAAAGCTGGCCCTGGTGGAGAGGGTGCCGGCGAGCAGGCACTGAGGGCAAGAGTGGAGCGAGGGGTAGCTGGCTCTGCCACTTGTCTGCAGTGAGGAGGAGGTGTAGGCGAGGAGGTGACACCCTCCTCCATCACCCTTTGCGACTTGTGGTAGCTGGGAGAGCTCACCAAGCCATTGCTGGCTGCAGCACTCCAGGGACTGGGCCCCAAGCCTCACCTAGGCAACACAGTGAGCGGCTCTGGTGGCATGGGAGTGGGTGAGCTGGGCTCTGCCCCCGTGCATTGACGGCATTGTGTGAAATAGCTGGGGCATGCTAGAGAGCTCACCCTGGAGGTGTAGATTTGGGAGAGCTGGCAGGCTGGCTAACTCAGCTACCACCCAGGCCCAGATCCAGGGCTTTGAGTTGGCCCAGCCCAGCATCTACCTCATCTATGAACTGCTGGAACTGGGAAGGGGCTGGTCCTATTTATCCAAAGCTGCAGGATCTCCATGACACAGGGCCACAAGAGCAATGACTCATCGAAATGAACATTTGCAAGAGAAGAGGTGCGGACAGACGGGTGTACTGTGGGACACACTGTGACACACTACAGCTCCCACAAGATGTTTTCTACGTTTTGTTTTTCATTTGTTGTTGTTGTTGTTTTTCTATTGGGGGTGTGGCAAGGATAGAAGGCTGATATGAGGGAGATGCAGACTGGGGTGCATAATATGAAACTCACAGAGAATCGATAAAAAGTTAGGGGGAGGCCAGGTGTGGTGGTGCACGCCTTTAATCCCAGCACTTGGGAGGCAGAGGCAGGCGGATTTCTGAGTTCGAGGCCAGCCTGGTCTACAAAGTGAGTTCCAGGACAGNAGGCAGAGGCAGGCGGATTTCTGAGTTCGAGGCCAGCCTGGTCTACAAAGTGAGTTCCAGGACAGCCAGGGCTACACAGAGAAACCCTGTCTCGGACAACCAAAAAAAAAAAAAAAAGGTGGGGGGAAAGGTACTTAACCCCACAAGGGCTGTATTTTCCCAACCTCCGTCTTCCCCTTTGTACCAATTAGCTAATCGTGTCAGACTGTGAAGTTCAGCTCCCACCAATGGGATCGGAGTAGTCAGGACTGACTTTAAGGAGAAGAGGCGGGGCAGTCTTGGTCATGTGCAGAACAGAAAGAGGCTGCCTTGCCTAGTCGCTTTTGCTTTGCTCCTTCGTGGGACACTGAGATTCTTTCCCCATAACTCTCAAGGTCCCTACAGCTCTGCCACCCTCTACCGTCGAGCCACAGTCACAGTTTCAGCCACCCAGACCTCCTGCCCGATGACAGATCCCTAGCCTTTTCTTGAGACCCTCAGAGCAAACATCACCGCCGTCCTACAGACCAAGGCTCCTCCTCAGTACGAGCAGCACCCCAAGATGTGTTCCGGAGAAAAATCAAGCCACAGAGACCATGGCTTCCAGAATGTTCCCGGGGAACCAGGGAGTAGCATACAGCCCTGATACCTGTGGTCGTATTTCCGGTTGCCTGCCTTCATTTTAAACGATGGTAGAATGCCCTCCTCCTTGGCTGCGCAGGAGGAGGAGGAGGACACGGTTACAGACCACATCCACTGGAGCATGTTGAAGGATTCTGTAGCCACGTACAGACATAGCTTAATCACAGGCAGTCCCCTCCTATGCCTCACACTTGACCTTCCTGACAAGAACTGAGAGGAAAATGACAGATGCCCAGGTGCCTCTGTAGCTGGCCCACTGTGGACCCTGGCACTGGAAGCTGGTATTCCGATCCTGAGCTGGCTCCAGAGGGCCTTGAACCCTTGATCCCTTGAATGGGGTTGTCAGACTTCCAAATTATAGGGCCGTCAGAACTGGTGACAAGGATAAAGAAAAGTGACCAGGGGCTGGCCAGTGGCATGGTGGTGCATGCTTTTAATCCAAGAACATGGAAGGCAGAGGCAGGTGGATCTCTGTGTGTCTGCGGCCAGCCTGGTCTACATAGGGAGTTCCAGGACAGCCAGAGTCACATAGTGAGACTCTATTTCAAATCAAAACAAAGCAAAAGAAAACAAAAACACGCCAAAGCCTGGGCCAAGATCAGTAGAAGAAGGCAGCATCTCCACAAACATGCCTGCTACCATGTCCGGGTGGCACGTTCTCCTCTGCATGCCGCTCCAGAGTCAGAGGTTCCCAATCTGTGGTCATGACCTCTCGCGGTAAGGAGAGGTTGATTGATACTTTTATAGGGATCATACATCAGATGTCCTGTATATTAGATACTTACATTAAAATTTATAACAGTAGCAAAATTATAGTTATGAAGCAGCAATGAAAATAATTTTAGGGCTGGCTAGATGGCTCAGCAGGTGAGAGCACTGAATGCTCTTTCGAAGGTCCTGAGTTCAAATTCCGGCAACCACCTGGTGGCTCACAACCACCCACAATGAGATCTGACTCCCTCTTCTGACGTGTCTGAAGACAGCTACAGTGTACTTATGTGTAATAATAAATCTTGGGCCAACTGGAATGAGCAGAGGTCCTAAATTCAATTCCCAACAACCACATGAAGGTTCACAACCATATGTATGTACAGTTACAGTGTACTCAAATACATAAAATAAATAAATAAATAAATAAATAAATATTTTTTTAAAAAGAAAATAATTTTATGATTGGGGGTCAGCACAACATGAAGAGCTGTATTAAAAGGTCGCAGCATTAGGAAGGTTGAGAACCACAGATCCAGACACAGGCCATATAGCCACTCCCTCTCCTGAGGCTCCGCCCTCCCCTAGGCTCCGCCCTCTTCTGACGCTTGCCCTCCCTGAGCCTGTTCTGAGAGACCATCTGGACACACAATCTGTGCTTTCCATTTGTAAGGATTCTGGTTTTTAAAGCATCCTGGAAGGCCAAATAGGCTGCTGTTTCTGCAAAAGCTGTCTAGGGGGGAATGAGCTTCCTTCCGACAGAAGCCAGGATTATCATCAACCAACTCCAGGATAGAAACACGGCGATGGGGCCCCAGGTGAGGGAACTGCCATGACTCGCCTTTGCTTATTGTGGGTAGACTAGAAGGGTTGGGGTCCCTGAAGCTCCCCTTGGGCCTAACAGGTCTCATGCTAAGACTGTCTTAAGAGGAAACAAGCCACTCAAAGATGTCTGTGAACGTTTTCAACTGTGTGCTGACTGGTTTTATGCCAATTTGACACATGCTAGAGTCACTTTGGAAGAGGGAACCCCAACTGAGAGAAAAAGGCCCCCACTAGATTGGCCTTTGGTACATTTTCTGGATTGGTGGAGGAGGGCCTAGAAAATTGTGGGTGGCCCAGCCCTGGGCTGCTGGTCCTGGGTTCCCTAAGCAAGCACTGAGTAAGTCATGGAGAGCAAGCCAGTGAGCAGCAGCCCTCCATGGTTTCTCAGCTCCTGCCGCCAGGTTCCTTCCCTGCTTCAGTTCCTGTCCTGACTTCCTTCAGCGATGGGCTGTTGCCCATAAGTGTTGTTTTGGGGTCATAGTGCTTATCACAGCAAGAGAAACCTTAGCAGGACGAACAGCAGCAGCATTTCATACACAGCTGAGATGTGGGAAAGACACACAAGCAGCTAGGAACAAGGGCCACACCTTTAATCCCAGCATTTGAGAGACGGAAGGAAGAGAGGCAGGCAGGTCTCTGTGAGTTCGAGGCCAGCCTGGTCTGCAGAGTGAGTTCCAGGACAGCCAGGGCTACATAGTGAGAATCTGTGTCAAAGAAAGAAAGAAAGGAAGGAAGGAAGGAAGGAAGGAAGGAAGAAAGAAAGAAAGAAAGAAAGAAAGAAAGAAAGAAAGAAAGAAAGAAAGAAAGAAANGAAAGGAAGGAAGGAAGGAAGGAAGGAAGGAAGAAAGAAAGAAAGAAAGAAAGAAAGAAAGAAAGAAAGAAAGAAAGAAAGAAAGAAAGGAATAAAAGACAATAGAAGAAACAGCGTGTCCACCCATGGGTGTGACAAGGTTTGGGCTCCTGTGACCAACTTCTGGAAGATGTTCCTGTAACAGCTTTGCATACCTCTAGGCTCCCTGGGGTAGGAGCTTTCCCCAGGTCTCTCCTTCCCCTTTCTGTTCCCTCATAAACTCGAATGGGTGTGGTGGTGCACGCCTGTGATGCCCGCATTTGAGAGGCAGGAGGCCCACCATGAGTCCGAAGTGAATCTATAGAGTGAAGCCCTGTCACAAACAAACGGACAGAATGCCAGTTGTGGTATTCCATTCTGTAGGCTTGGGCCGAACAGGATGCGGCCGGAGGACCCAGAGTCTGATGTCAGCCTGGGCTGCCCCTTCAGGCTGGGCGTGGTAATGCACACCTGTGATCCTAGCACTTGGGAACCTAAGGCAAGAAGATCAGAAGTTCAAAGCCATCTTTGACTACATAGCGAGTTTGAGGCCAGCCAGGAAGATAGTGAGAATGTATCTAGAGAATAAGAAAAGGGATGGAGGGACGAAGAGAGGGAGGGGAGGGAAAGAGGGGAGGGGACTTTCAGAGGATCCAATTTTGGTTCTCAGAACTCACAAGCTCCTAACTCCAAGAGAGCCAGCGCCATCTTGTGGTCTCCATGGGCATGGCATGCACAGGCACAAACCCACAGTCTCACAAACATATACGTATAATTAAACAGAAATAAATAGACTTCTGCCCTCACACTGGACCTGGAGCGAGCAGGCCTGAAGACACCCAGAGAGTTCATGCTGTGGAAATGCTTCCGAGTAACCGCATCATGGTTGCCAAGGGCCATGCATCTATCTAGATGAAGGTGCCAAGGCTGACAGAGCCAGAGGCAGGTTTAATGGCCAGTTTAAACCCCTGCTAGCTGTGAGGCCACTCATAGGATGGACAAGGTGGGCTGTTCTCCAACTGGCTGAGCCTGACGGAATTGTCTCAGAAAAAAAAATTGAGCAGAGGAAATCAAGGAGTATTTGTAGACACAAATAAACACAAACAAACAAAATAATAAACAAAGGGAAGGTGGAAAAGAAAAAAAGAAAAGCTGGAGATGGCTTTGTGGTGGAGAACACAGAAGACCCCAGTTTGACTCTCAGAAGTCACACACAGCTTACAGCCATCTGTAACTCCAGTTCCCGGGATACAACACCTCTTCGGGACCCCTTGGGCACTGTACGCATGTGGTGGACAAGCATGCAGACAAAACGTCCACATGAATTTATTATTGATTTATTTATTTATTCACTTTACATCCCGATTGCCCCCTCGTCTTCCCCCAGTCCCTCCCTTACAAGTCCCCCCCCCCCAGTGCTCTCTTTTCTCTCCCCCAAACCAGGAAGCCTACTTTGGGTACTCCCCCACCCTAGGACATCCAGTCAAAGTAGGACTGATTGCATCCTCTCTCACTGAGGCCCAACCAGGCAGTCCAGCTAGGGGAAGGGGATCCAATGGCAGGCGACAGAGTCAGAGACGGCCCCCACTCTATTGTGTGTAGACCAAGCTGCACATCTGCTATAAATGTGTAGGGGGCCTAGGTTCGGTCCCTCCCTGCTCCCTAGTTAGTGGTTCAGTTAGTGGGGAGCCCCCATGGGCCCAGGTTAGTTGACATTGCAGGTCTTCTTGGGGTGTGCTTTCCTCTCAGGCTTGCCCACGTCCATCCCCCCACTCTTCCACAAGACTTGCTGAGCTCCACCCCATGCTTGGCTGTGGATGAAACCTCTCAGGCTCTCAGGGGACCGGTATGTCAGACTCATGTCTGGTTGTTCTTTGTATTCACGTGCGTTTTAAAACAAAAGTTAAAAATAAAACAATTAAAAAGTGTAGCCATACAATTGTTGACTTGCACGTGTGTCAGGATTAGGGGTGTGACCTTGCTGGAGGAAGTGTGTCACTGGGGATGGGCCTTAAGGTTTAAAAAGCCCGTGTCTGGGCTGGTGAGATGGCTCAGTGGGTAAGAGCACCCGATTGCTCTTCCAAAGGTCCAGAGTTCAAATCCCAGCAACCACATGGTGGCTCATAACCATCTGTAACAAGATCTGACACCCTCTTCTGGAGTGTCTGAAGACAGCTACAGTGTACTTACATATAATAAATAAACTAACCCTAATCTTTAAAAAAATAAAAAATAAAAAAATAAAAAAAAATAAAAAGCCCGCGTCATTCCCAGTTAGCTCTGTGCCTTGTGCTTGTCAGTTACACATGAGCTCTCAGCCACTGCTTTCGCGCCATGCTTGCCCGCCTGTTGCCATGTTTCCTGCCATAACGGCCGTGGACTCTAGCCCTCTGGTACTGTGAGTCCCAATTAAGTGCCTCCCTTTATGAGTAGCTGTGGCCACAGTGTCTCTTTCCAGCAATAGGAAAGTAACTAAGGACAGGAGAGTGAGAAGCCACTCACAGCCAACTTTGCCTAGGTGAGGAGCCCTGGAAATCCATACAGCCATTTCAGGGACGTCCGAGGACCCACACCAAAGGCCACAAAAGCCCTTGCTGTGACAGATGACTCGGCGTCTAATTGTGTATTCTGTTGGGGATGGAAGGACAAGCCAGCCCCCCCCCTCGAGCCTAGTGCTTACAAAGGTACCCAGGGACACGCCTGACTGTCTGGCCCTGGTCTGTGCTGCCGTGCAGGTTGGCCTCTCAGAGTGTGGGCACTGAAGCTGTTTGACTGGGCTGGAGGAAAAGGAGCTGCCAGAAGGATCAAGCCCGCCTTCAATGGCAGGCAGCCGGGCCTTGTCAGTGGAGACGAAACTCCAAAACCAGGAAGCCCCTTGGGACTGGAGGGACTGGAGAGACCACAGTGTATGGTCCAAAGCATTCTTCACGGGAGGCCACCAAACCTCTTGGGCCTAAGTAGTGTGGCCAGACGCTCAGAGGCCCTGGGTCTGTTGCTGGCGGCTGCTTTCTGCCACTGCCTTAAGGACCAGTCACAGACTTCTCGGCTTTACAAGCCACACAAGCTAGGATCTTATAGTTCTAGATGCCAGATGTCCCCAGGAGTCTCTCTGGATGGAAATAGAGATGCCCCAGGGCTTCCATCAAGGGAGGAAGTGTTTCCCCACCTCTTCCAGTTTCTATGTCCCCCATAGCCCCCATACACTCTGCCCTGGTTCCCAGCCTCTTCCTCCATCTCTAAAGCCAGGACTTTATACCCTCTGACGATGGTGGGAAAACACACCAGGAAGGTCTGTCTGTTCTAGGCCCTTCCATTCTCTCAGTCTCACTGACACGTTGGTCATCAGCTCTGACTCACACATGGTCTGTAAGTCGTCTCTTCTCACCTAGCAGTCACACTGTCCCCATCTGCTTGGACTCTCTCGATGGCTTCCCAACTCCAAAATCCAGCTGGCCCAGCCATCCCATCCATCGAATTCCAGTGTTCGCTGAAGGGTTGGTCTCAGTAGCTAAGAAATATGTCCTTAGGTTCAAGCTCCAATAATGCCAAAAAAAAAAAGCAACAAACAAAAACAAAAACAAAAAAGCTACAAACAAAAAAAGCCATGTACCTACCACTACTGCCAACAATAACAAACAAAAAAGCCAGGGTGGGCTGGTGAGATGGCTCAGCGGGTAAGAGCACCCGACTGTTCTTCCGAAGGTCCCGAGTTCAAATCCCAGCAACCACATGGTGGCTCACAACCATCCGTAAGGAGATCTGATGCCCTCTTCTGGAGTGTCTGAAGATAGCTGCAGTGTACTTACATTAAAATAAAATAAATCTTAAAAAAAAAAAAAAAAAAAAGCCAGGGTACTGGCTGGTTTTGTGTGTCAACTCTACACAAGCTAAAGTCATCAGAGAGGAAGGAGCCTCCGTTGAGGAAATGTCTCTCTGAGAGGCCCATGGGGGGCCCAGCCCGTAGTGGGTGGTGCCACCCCTGGGCTGGTGATCCTGGGTTCTATCAGAAAGCAGGCCGAGCAAGCCAGTAAGCAGCACCCCTCCATGGCCTCTGCATCAGCTCCTGCCTCCAGGTTCCTGTTTGAGCTTTTCCTGACTTCCTCCAATGATCAACAGCAAAGCCAAAATAAGCCCCTTTTTTCCTCCCCAACTTGCCTTGTGGTCATGGTGTTTTGTTGCAGCAAGGGAAACTCTAAATAAGACACCGAGCAACCCCAAACCCCAAACTAGTTCCACTGCGCCCCACACATGTGTACAATTCTTAAGTCTCAGTGTAACACTGCCCAAGCTGGGTGTGGTGGCACACACCTGTCAGCCTGGCACCCAAGGGGAGGCAGAAGGAGGTGCTGTGGTTTAAGGCCAGCCCGGGCTACAGAGTGAGGCCGAAAATGTCTGTCTCACAGTGTCCCCCCTCCATCCGCCCACCCACCCCTAAATAAATCAAGTCGACAGCAAACTTGGCCCCAGAAACCAATTCAATTTTAGTGAATGGTAGGGCAGATGAGTTGGGACTCAAGGCTTCTTATGGAGGGGTTGGGGGTGGGGAGGGCAGAGAGTGGTGGGATTGTGGGGCTCTGTTTTCCAACCAAACTGGCCTCCTTCCCTTCTAGAGCCTTCCCCACCTGCAGGACTTCTACCTTGAGGCTCCCTCTGCCTAACTCTGCTCCTCTGGCTATGTGCTAAACCCATATACCTTCTCCACTCTCGGCATGGGCACACCCCATGTTTCAGAGCAGGCTCTAGCCAAATTCGGTCCCTTGATCTTTGTTGCAGTTTTTGTCCGTCTCCGGCTGGGTTATATGCCCAATTCCAGCGGGGCCTTGAGAGACTAGGATAGCATCTTGCCTGCAGGCTACTGTTGCTTCTTCTTTTTGACAGACTTTCTGTACCCTAAAGCTGGCTTCAGCTGGGCGGTGGTGGTGCACGCCTTTAATCCCAGCACTCGGGAGGCAGAGGCAGGCGGATTTNAGGCAGGCGGATTTCTGAGTTCGAGGCCAGCCTGGTCTACAGAGTGAGTTCCAGGACAGCCAGGACTATACAGAGAAACCTTGTCTCGAAAACAAAATAACAAAAAAAAAAAAAAAAGCTGGCTTCAAACTTCAGGTCATCCTCCTGCCTCTGCATTCCCAGCGCTGAGATTATAGACATGAAACAAGTTTGGCACCTGGTGTTTGATGAGTGTCCGGGTAAATTCTCTTAATTAAATGAGTGAGTGGGTTGTTTGGTTTTTTTGTGTGTGTGTGTTTTGTTTTGTTATTTTGGTTTCTTCCAAGACAGGGTTTCTCTGCATAGCTCTTGCTGTCCTGGAACTCGCTCTGTAGATTAGGTTGGCCTCTGAACTCAAAGATCTGCCTGCCTTTGTGGAGATTAAATGTGAGTGGTTTTATTAACCACATACAAAGGCCAAAAGTTTTAGTGAGATGTATAATTTCCCAGAGCCAGGAACAGCGGTGTCCTGGGTTGACATCCACAAGCTTGCAGGGCTTCGTTCCGCTCAGCCTTAGGCTGCGTGAGGGGAATCAGGGCTGCGTTCATTCCCAAAGCTGCTACGGAAGCCAGAGAGGGAGCTCACCATGGCTGGTTATGAGTCCTCGCTCTCCAGGACAAGGTGATGATTAACTCAGTGACTCTTCTGCCCTCTGGCGGTCAGCTTCAGAATAGCAAGTGCCATGTGTTCACTTTCTCGCTATGCTAAAAGTGTCCACTAGAGAGCAGCAGTGTCCTCAACCCGCTCCCACCGGATAGGTCGCAGTCCAACCCTAACTTTTTATGTAAATTTGACCCTGTCTCAAGTAGTCCAAGCTAGTCTCCAACTCTACATAGCTGAGACTGGCTTTGAACTTCGGATTCTGCTGTCTCCCGTCTCCTGAGTGTTGCGATTATAGGGCATATAGCAGAGTTACGCTGAACTCTAACCCAGTTTTAAATGTACATGCATGTATGCATATACTTTGTGCTCTTTTTAATTTTTTAAATGTGTCTCACGTATCTCAAGCAGGTCTCAAATCTGATATGGCATCTGGGATGGCCTCTAACTCCTGATTGTCTTGCCTCTCCTTCCTGAGGGCTGTGATAACAGCTGTGTCCCGCCATGCTGCTCACCCTTGGCTTTCAAATATTAATAATCTCAAGTTTGCCTGCTGGTCTTGGTTTTGAGCGAAAATACTGCTCTTTGGACCGAAAGCAAGTTCATCTCTTACCCTAATTAGTACACCAACCTGCCCTGGGGACAGTGGTCTTCCCCTACCTGACGAGCAGCCAAAGTACTTCAGTCGTGACTCCCAAATCATTGGGAAAATCCCAAGGGAAAGTTAGAGGCATACATCATTCATAAACAAAGCCCCAAGTTCTAGCCTCAGCATCACAAACCAGTAATAGTAAAAACCAATATACTGGCACTAAACCCCAGGCTAGAAAGATGCTCAGCTCTTCGAGAGGTCCTGAGTTCAAATCCCAGCAACCACATGGTGTCTCACAACCATCTGTAATGGGATCCGATGCTCTCTTCTGGCGTGTCTGAAGACAGCTACAGTGTACTCACATATATAAAATAAATAAATAAGTCTTCTAAAAAAAAGAGTAAAAAAAAAAAAAACAATAGAAATAAGCCAACGTGAAGACAGAGCATTAGAGGCAATGGCTTAGGCTCAGCTTCAAGAGCATCTCTGATGGACACACCCCATTTACTTTGTACTCGTGAGCGTGCACACTGTGACACACTGGTGGAGGGAGGGTGTGCAGTCATGAAAAACACCAAGGAAACAGAGTCACTGTCACGAGTGTCCTCGGAGCCCAGGAGATGAAAGCTGTCCTAGGTCCCACGGTACGTAGGAATCTGGCTAGAATATTGTCACCAGCTGTTAGACGTAGCCATCCTCCCGAGGCCAGCTGTGCCCCTGGCAGAAGGCCGTCCCAGCCGGCCTTGTTGACTCCCTTGTGGAGAGAGGGACAGAGTAGCCAGTCGTGTGCTGTTGTGTCCTGATTGCTCTGGCCTTAGGCAGGGCAGAACTAAGGCAGGGACTCCATCTACATAGCTGAGAGGGAGTGGCCGCTTTAAGGTTACCCAGGCCCCTGCCCAGGACCCAAGTATGCAGAGTGAGTACAATTGCGCCCCCCAGTGGATTCTGGTGAGATCTACGCCTTTGTCCTTAGGACTGTAGGAGGAGGTTAGGCACCATCCGCATCTTCCCCAGGGTAGAAATGTTCTGTCGCCAGCCCTGGAAAGGGTCACAACTTGCTTCCTGCTCAGTCCCACGAGTTTGTCCCACGGTGGCTTCTATGCCAAGTATCACGAGGAAAAGGCTTTTTGTCGGTTCTGTGGGCCCCTGAGCGGTGGGCCTCACTGTAAAATCATGAACACGGTAGGACCCACAGCAGTTGCTGCTCAGTTGTTGATCAGGTTGTTTATGGGTTTTTATTGTTGCTTTACTATGTAACCCACAGTGGCCTGGTGCTCCCAGTGTAGCCTAGTCCATTTAGAACTTGAGGCAATCCTCCTGCCTCTGCTTCCTGGGTGCTGAGATTACAGGCACGCATTAACATACCCAACTCAGCTTTGGGCTTTTGCTTGCTGTTTAGTTTTTAGGTTGTTTTTTTTTTTTTTTAAACTACCTTTTTAAAATTATTTTAAGCCGGGCGTGGTGGCACACGCCTTTAATCCCAGCACTCAGGAGGCAGAGGCAGGCGGATTTCTGAGTTCAAGGCCAGCCTGGTCTACAAAGTGAGTTAAGGACAGCCAGGGCTATACAGAGAAACCCTGTCTCGAAAAAAAAAAAAACCCAAAATTATTTTATTTGTATGTTTGTGTGCACATACATGTGTGCTCGTGTGTGCTGTGTGAGTTTATATGCACCACGTGTATGCAGGAGACGACAGGAGACAGAAGGCCACAACAGATCCCCCGGAACTGGAGTTATAGGCAACGTTGTGAGTTGCTACGTGAGTATAGGAAACTGGTCAAGGGGCCTCTGCAAGAATGCGTGTTCTTAAATGCTGCGCCGTCTCTCTAGCCCCGTAACTGCGACCCTTATTGGAGGCTCAGGTTGGCTTCCGGTTCTCTATGTCTGGCTTTGAATTACTGATCCTCCTGTCTCCACCTCTTGAGCATTGAGATCAGAGACAAGCACCGGCAGGCTTTGAAAGCAATGCACAAAAGTGGGCAGAGAATTTGGTCTCTGAGCCTTGCGGGCTTGAGTGCCGTCCTGGAGCCCACATGGTGGAAGCAGAGAACAAGCTCCCAATTCTCTCTGCACGGTAACTTCTGACCTACACACACACACACACACACACACACACACACACACAAAACACATACACACAAACATATACACATACATACACAAAGACACAAAGACACACACAGACAAACACATACCCAAACACACACAAACATAGACACACACACATACACAAAAACACATACACACATAAAAATGCACACACAAACAGACACAAACACATATGCACACAAACATATACACACATACATACACAAAAACACACACAGACACATACCCAAACACACACACATACACACACACACACACACAAATACACATATATACAAACACATACAAGGGCAGGTTAAAGCAAAGCAAGGGCGCAGACACATCTGCTTACCTCTGCTTCTTGCTTTGTTTTGTTTTTTTGAAGCAGGGCTTCTCTGTATAGCCCTGGCTGGCCTGGAACTTGATTTGTAGACCAGTCTGACTTTGAACTCATAGAGGAATGCCTGCCTGCCTGCCTGCCTGCCCTGCCTGCCTGCCTGCCCTGCCTGCCTGCCTGCCCTGCCTGCCCTGCCTGCCCTGCCTGCCTGCCTGCCCTGTCTGCCTGCCTCTGCCTCCTGAGGGCTGGGACCAGGTACTTAGCAGTGGGGTACTTGCCCTGCCCGTGCCCCACACTCTTTTAAATGTGTTAACGAATTGATGTTTATTAGTATGGGAGTGGGGTAGGGAACGTTCCTATGCTGGCAAATTTTATGTTGACTTGACCCAAGCTGAAGTCATTCATCTGTGAGGAGGAAACCCCAGCTAAGGAAATGTCTCTCAAGATCAGGCAAGCCTGAAGGGCATTTTCTTTTCTTTCTTTTCTTTTCTTTCTTTCTTTCTTTCTTTCTTTCTTTCTTTCTTTCTTTCTTTCTTT
>NC_034598.1:25638814-25647185 GCF_900095145.1 Mus pahari
AAGCCAGTAAGCAGCATCCCTCCATGGCCTCTGCGTCAGCTCCTGCCTCCAGGGTCCTGCCCTACTTGAGTTCCTGCCCTGGCTTCCCTCAGTGATAAACAGTGCTGTGGAAGAGTGAGCCATAACCCTTTCCTCCCTAGTTTGCTTTTGCTCACGGCGGTTCATCAAAGCAATAACAACCCTAAGACGATTCCACAGCACGTTGGCAGAGAGCAGATGACAATTTTGTGGGGCCCGTTCTCTCCACAGGACTCCTTTTGCCAGGCTTGTGTGGCAATTGACTTCACCTACAGAGTCACCTTGAGGACTTGGATCGATTTGGTTTTTGGTTTGGTTTGGTTTGGTTTGAGTCAGGGTCTTTCCTTGTCCATCCGGCTTTCCTGAACCTCACCACGGTGGACCAGGCTAGCCTCTGAACACGTATAGAAAGCCAGACTGTTTCCAACCTGGGACCCCAGCGCTGTGGCAGGCAGATACAGGATGCCTGCCTACCTATCTAGCTGAAAAGAGCAGTGGGTTCCAGGTTCAACGAGGGATCCCATCTTAGCCAGATGCGGAGGTGCACCCCTGTAATCCCAGCACCTAGGAGGGAGAGGCAAGTGGGCTCCTGTGATCTCAAGGCCAGCTTGCTCTATATTGAAAGTACAGGCTAGATCTGGTCTCCACAGGGCAAGCAGGAACAGACAGACAGACTGAGACCCTCTTTCCAGATATGGAGGAAGACCCCACCATCCTGGTTTCCCTGTCTCCCCATTCAAGGGACTTTAAAAAAAAAGATTTATTTATTATATGTAAGTACACTGTAGCTGCTTTCAGAGACACGGAGAGCATCCAATTTCATCACGGATGGTTGTGAGCCACCATGTGGCTGCAGAGAATTGAACTCAGGACCTCTGGAAAAACAGTCAGTGCTCTTAACCTCAGAGCCATCTCTCCTGACTGGGAATTCTTTTTTAAAGATGTATTTATTTTATGTATATGAATGCTCTATCTGCATATACACCTCCATGCCTGATCATGTTACAGATGGTCGTGAGCCACCATGTGGCTGCTGGGGATTGAACTCAGGACCTCTGGAAATGCAGACAGTGCTTGTGAATAACCACAGAGCCATCTCTCTAGCCCCAGGCATTCTTTTATTTTAATTAAAAAAAAAAATAGGGGGCTGGAGAGCTGGCTCCGTGGTTAAGAGCACTGGCTGCTCTTCCTGAGGACCTGGGTTTGATACCCAGCACCCACACGGCAGCTCCGAGGATCTGATGTCCCCTTCTGGCCTCTGAATGCACTGGGCATGCAAGTGGCACACAGACATACACACAAGTAGAACACTCATACACATGAGATAAAATAAAAACAAAAATTAAAATTAAAATTAAAAAAAGATAGTGGAAGGGTTGGGGGAGGGGCAGCTCTGCGGAGGATGTCCCGGGAGTCAAACCCAGGTCACCAGGCCTATTAGGTGCCTCAACCCTGGCAGGCACCTCCAGAGCCTGTCCTGGACTTGTCCTCTTCAGGGGAGGGGCTTCTCTAACTTCCCCACATTTTCTGTTCTATCTTGCCTCATCTCAACTTCACTGACAACTTCTCGGAGCCGGTGGCCCTAGGAAGATCGCCTTGAGGACAGGTGGTGTGTGTGTGTGACCAAATAGTGTGTGAATGATCTGAAGAATAGTGACCCAGTGCTCCAGTTGCTGCTTGTTAGCAGGACAGGCACACCTATCCCTGGAGCACTACTGTGCATGCGCACACTCACATGTGCCACCTGTGCACAAGTATAGCCCCACTCAGGCCTAGGGCAGTGAGGGTGCTCCCGCTCCGGCTAGGGGAACCCACCACCCCTGCCTGTCCCATGGGCAAGGTTTCTGATCCCTTTTCTCAGGAAAGCCGTAGTGCAGGCGACTAGCTTTGCACACGGTAGTAATTTCGAAAGAGGATGAATATTGCTCAGGGCCACGGGCCCAAGGAGTCCTTGTGCAATGTTGGGGGCAGGGGAGAGGGGTGGTGGCCAGAAACTGCTGGTGTCGTCGTCGTCAGTTCCCTAAGCACCCTGGGCCGCTCTCCCCAGCTTAACCTCCGAAAGTGCCCTGTGTGGGGAACAGAGGTCAGGAGGTGGCTCAGCTTTTTGAAGGGCGAGGATCCAGGAAGCAGCAGACCAAAGACCGACTTAACCAATCGGTTGGTTAACTGATTGACTGATTGAGTTTTGAGATAGGGTTTTGGGTGGCCGTGGCTAGCCACAGCTTCTCTAGGTAGCCAGAGCAGGCCTTGAGCTCACAGAGACCCACCTACCTCTGCCTCTGGAGTGCTGGGATTAAAGGCATGTACATCACCACTGCCCAGACCTATACAGTATTTATTGAGACGGAGACTCATTCTGTAGCCCAGGCTGGCCTGAAACGTGTTGTAATCCTTCTCCCTCTCCCTCAGCTTTCTTTAGTGCTGAGATCGCAGGCACAGATCACAGCCATCTGGAATTCTTGGATCCTAGGGAGCTCACCTTACAGTGATTACCTAAACCGCACCCTTCACATACCCGTCATCCCTGTTACAACAGAAACAGATTTTTTTTTTTCCAACAAAGCACGGTGTTTTGCTTTTGTAATCCCAGCCATCAGCACCTGAGTGAGAACGGAGACTTCCGGGTTAGCCTGGTCCACACAGCAAGATGCCGCCAAGATCCAGCCTATTAAGGCTGCAAATGTAAGCTGCTTTCAGATAGAGGCCTTTCTACGTTTCCCCTCCTCTTCATCCTTTCTTTTTCTTTCCCCCTGCTTCTTTCCCTCCCACAATTACTCTGCATAGATTACAGCGCATTGCTGTTGTAATCTGTGGACTGTTGGAAACAGAAGCAGACACCCACAACCAGACAAGGGACAGAGGTCGGGGACCACTATGGAAGAGTTGGGGCAAGGATCGAAGGAGCTGAAGGGGATGGGAACCCCACAGGAAGAGCAGCAGAGTCAACTGACCTGGACCCCTGGGAGTCTCAGAGACTGAGCCACCAGCCGAAGAGCATACATGGGCTGGACCAAGGCCCCGGGCACATGGGTAGCAGACGTGCAGCTCAGTCTTCGTGTGGGTTCTCCAACAACTGGCGCTGAGGCTCTTCCCTAAAGCTGTAGCCTAACTGTGGGATCCATTTCCCAACAGGGCTGCCTTGTCTGGCCTCGGTGGAAGAGGATACACCTAACCCTGCAGAGACTGGATGCACCAAGGCAGAGAGGATCCCTGACGGAGGCCCGCCCTCTCAGAGGAGAAGGGGGGAGATAGAGGGAGGACTCTGGGGGGGGGGAGGGCTGGGAGGGTGAGGGAGGGAGGGAGAGGGCAGCGTTTGGGATTTAATTAATTAATTAAAAAATATTGGGCACCCCCATCAACCCTCTGTAACTCTACTTGCAAGGGATCTGATGCCCTCCTCTGACCTCTGAGACTACAAGCACCACACACTAGTGGTCCACATACACACACTCGGGCAGAACAGTGGTTCACAGAAACCAAAATAAATGCATCTTTTAAAAAAAAAAATTGGCCACCAGCAGATTCTTTTTTTGTTGCCGAGCATAACCCCTTCAAGCTGGCTCCTCCAACAAGGCCTTCAAGGATGGCTCTGTGACCGGGGCAGGTCCTCTCTGAGTCCTGACCTCATTGTTCTGTTTGAATTCCCAGAGTAGTGCTTGTGACCTTTGCAGACATTTTCAGCAGTGGGACCATCATGGGGGAGTCGGGGTGGGGTGGGGGTGGGGGCTGAGTTCTGGAATAGAGGGAGGCAAAATGACCAGGAGTTCAAGGTCATTTTTGAAGATGCACGGTGAGTTCAAGGCTACCTTAGGCTACAAGAGACCTTGTCTCAAACCAAAACTAAAGTCAGGTATGATCCATGCCTAGAATCCCAGCACTTGAGAGATGAAGGCAGGCAGAGTTCAAGACTAGCCTTGAGTGCATAGTACATTTCAGGGCAGCCTGGGCTAAATGACATCCTGTCTCAAGTTGGGGAGGTGAGTCAGAGGTTATGAGCACTGGCTGCTCTTCCCGAAGACCCGGGTTTAATCCCCAGCATCTACGTGGCCGCTCATGGCCATCTGTAATTCCAGTTCCAGGGCGTCTGATTTCCTGTTCTGGCCCCTCTGCACACTGTATGAATGTGGTGCACAGGTAGATAAGCAGATAAAACACTCAGACACATTAAAAAATAATAATAATAAAGGATGAAAAAAAAAAAAAACTAAAACAACAAGAAGAACCAGACCAAGCGGCGGTGTCACACACCTTTAATTCCAGCCCTTGAAAGGCAAGGGCAGGTAGATCTCTGAGTTCAAGGCCAGACTGAGCTACAGAGACTCAGGGCTACACACACACTCACTCACACACACACACAACCCTGCCTTGAAGCAACAACAACAACAAACAACAAAGTGTTCTGTGTCCACAGTAGAAGAGTACGCAGAATAAGGCTAGGATTCGTGAGCGACTGGAGATAGAGCCCGCTGTGATCAGAGGGTTAACTGAGGGCCTTGGGCTAGGCATAGGCTTTCCCACTGACCTCCATCCCTGGCCTCCCTCACTCCGTGGTTCTGGCTTCCCTACTGAAATCCACTATATAGACCAGGCTGGCTTCAAACTCACAGAAATCCACCTGCCTCTGATTCCCAGGTACTAAAGGTATGTGCCACCACGCCAGTTAAAATTTTATTACATGCGTTTATGTGTATGTGTGCACGCGTGCATGTCACATCAAAGTCGTGGGGCTCAGAGAATTCATGGGAGCTGGCTCTCCCATTCTACTGTGTGGGTCCTGGGGTTAGCATCAGACACAATGGACGATCTCCAGTCTTTTACCATTCTCGCTTCACGTCACGATAAACACTTCTAATGGTCCATGGCCTTAACCACTCCGCGCCTCAACCTTCATAATGAACATTTCTATATTTAGTCTAAGGGACGGACATAAGGTGCCTAGAAATTCAAAATGCAAGAAGCAGCTTGCAAGAAGTTCCTGGTGCTTCTTGACAAACTGCCCTTTGTAAGGGTGAGGCCCATCTGTATCGCCCTCCCTGCCCAAGAACCACCTCGCCCATGAGGTAATTGTCCCTTTCTTGTTCTGGTAAGACCAGTTTGTTTTCTTAGGGATTCAAACAACCCCAGGGTTGTTAAGGGAGTGATAAGTCTTATCTTTGGCTGAAATTGGATCCAAAAGCTTACCATGGACCTGTTTTTCTGAGGCAGCTTCGGCCTTTTCCCATCTAGAACCCTGTTTGCTACAGGGTCCTGTTCCTGTCCTGAACACAACCATCAGGATGGTGTAGGAACCTGGTGAAGGGAGAGGCCAGTCCAACTGCCCGGTCAATCCAACCCACTGTTGGTCAGGAGGAGTGTAAGACAGAGGGGTTATAGCTTCCATTCCTTAATTAAGCTTTTCTGTTTTCTAAGTATTTTTCCCAACAAAATGTCCTTCTAAGAATCGTGTAGGTAGGGCCAGGCAGTGGTGGCACATGCCTTTAATCCCAGCAGTCTGTAGGCAGAGGCAGGTGCACCTGAGGCCAGCCGGGTCTATAGAGTGAGTTCCAGGATAGCCAGGGGCTCACAGAGAAACCCTGTCTCAAAAACAAACAAACTGAACAAATGCACCCAGGTTATTTGCACCCTTCCCCCTCCTCTAGATACCTGTTCTAACGGCTTCTTCCTGATACTCCAACCCGAGTGGCCTCCAATCCTCTCTGCCCATAGTGGGGGTCTGTGTCCTGTCCTGTCCTGTACCTTGCTGTACCTCCTGAGTGCTGAGATCGAAGGTGTGCACCACCACTGCCCAGCACGATCACTTTAATACCACAGCAATTAACCTTTCTCTTCAGGACCGTGTCAGGAGCCTCTGTGGGGCTGAGCGTGTAGCTCAGAGTGCTTGCCTGGATTGAACAATCTAATAAACAAGGTCTGCTATAATCTCAGAACTGGGGAGGTGGAATCTCAGGGGCAACAGGAGTTCGAGGTCATTGGAGTTCGAGGTCATTCCTTGTCTATATAGAGAGGCCAGCCTGGGCTACCCGAGATTCTGTCTCAAACCAAACCAAACCAACAACAGCAAACACTCTTTTTTTTTTTAAAGATTTTATTTATTTATATGTAAGTACACTGTAGCTGTCTTCAGACACTCCAGAAAAGGGAGTCAGATCTCGTTAAGGATGGTTTGAGCCACCATGTGGTTGCTGGGATTTGAACTCTGCACCTTTGGAAGAGCAGTCGGGTGCTCTTACCCGCTGAGCCATCTCACCAGCCCCAACAGCAAACACTCTTAATGTGTTTTCATCATTAGTTTAAATTTGTAAATGGAGCTGGGGGTAGTGGTGGAGGGAGACGGCTCAACGAGCAAAATGCTTGCAGCTCAGATTCCTAGCACCAGAATTTGAAACAGCCTGTGCAGTGGTGTACAGCAGAGCTGCTGTACTGGGAGCAGGGCTGCAGTACTGGGGGCGGGGCTGCCGCACTGGGGGCGGGGCTGCAGTACTGGGGAAGACAGAGACAGGAGGATCGAAGGATGGTTTGGCTAAGCTAGCTGGCCAGTGAGCTCCAAGTTGAGCTCCAGATTCAGAGAGAGGCTCCGTCTTAAAAATACAGTGGAGAAGGTTTGAGGAAGGCACCTGACGTCAAGCTCCAGCTTGTACGCCTGTGAACTCACGAGCATGCGCTTGCCACGCGCATACAAACGCACACGTGATGGCTCACAACCCTCTGTAATGAGATTTGATGCCCTCTTCTGAGGTGTCTGAAGACAGCTACAGTGTACTTACATATAATAAATAAATAAATCTTTGGGCCGGAGAGAGTGGAACCGCAGAGAGAGAAGAACATTTTTTTAAAAAGTTGTCCTTATAAGAGTTGCCTTGGCCATGGTATCTGCTCACAACAGTAAAACCCTAACTAAGACAACATATAATAATATATATTATTATATAATTATATATTATAGCATATTATTATATGTTATATAATTAAATCATTATGAATTATTATATAATACATATCTACATATTACATATAACATTTAATATATAATATATTAATATTATATTATATATAATATAAAGAATTATAAATAATTTAAATTAAAAAATTGCCTTATGTGTATGCCTGTGTACTATGTGTATGCCTGGTGCCCACAGAGGCCAGAGGAGGGCATCAGATCTCTTGGAACTGAGTCACAGAGACAACTGTGGCCTCCCATGTGAGTGCTGAGACTTGAACCTGTGTCCTTTGGAAGAGCAGCCAGTGCTCTTACCTAGCCATTGAGCCATCCCTCCTGCCTGCGGACAAAAAGAACAGATTCCAGCATATGCCTGTGTGGCAGTTTGAATGAAGATGGTCCCCACAGACTCATAAGGAATGGCATTTTTGTCGCCGGGCAGTGGTGGCGCACGCCTTTAATCCCAGCACTTGGGAGGCAGAGGCAGGCAGATTTATGAGTTTGAGGCCAGCCTGGTCTATAGAGTGAGTTCCAGGACAGCCAGGGCTGGAAACCCTGTCTCGAAAAAACAAAAAAATAAACAACAACAAAAAGAAATGGCATTTTTGGAAAGGTGGCCTTGTTGGAGAAAGTGTGTCACTTAGGGGTGGGCTTTGGGTTTCAGATTTGACAAACAAATCTTTTTTAATATTTCAAATGTGTGCATCCCTGAGAACTCTGTCACTTACAAGTACTGCATGAACCAAACGCGTGTATTTCTCATTTGTTCTCTGAAAGACCAGGGTTCTGACAACCCTTTGGTTGCACGCAGGTTTTTCACAGAGGCATCCACTGCAGAGCCAGGTGGGCGCAGTGTCTCTCCTGTGTGCCACAAGGGGACACAGGCAGAGGGAGCACGGGACATGTGAAGTTTCTGTGCATTCTGGAACATCACCTTCATCTTCATCCCACAATCCCAGGCCAGGGAGGAGGCCAGAAAGTCATGTGGTCATTGTTTTGAGAGAGAGACAGATGACGGCCGTCTCTAGGGGAGGTCATGAAGTGGAGACATGAATAATTATCTGCCTTCTCCCTGTTTTCTGCAGCCTGGTACACTTCTTGAGAAAGGGGACTGCCCCCAGCCAGGTGTTAAAACGAAGGCTCGGGAACTATGGAAAGGTCCAACACTATCAGTAAGCATTGCCTGACTCTCACCAGCCACCTCACCTCTCTGGCGCTCATTAGTCCAGTAGGAAAAGCTAGCCCAGCTTCGCCTAGCTCTTACAGGGCTGTGGAGATGGTGTGAGGAGGGCTTAGAAAAAGCCAAGTGTTTGCCAAGGAGAGTCACAGCCAGCCTCTGCCTGTGCCCTGCTCCTGTCTGCCTCAGCCCCTGCCCCTGCCCCTGCCCCTGCCCCTGCCCCTGCCCCTGCCCCTGCC